>NW_021415697.1:0-471 GCF_001605985.2 Dendrobium catenatum | reverse complement strand
TTTGACTTTTAATATGACACAATGGAGAAAAAGGACTTATGTAGCCGACCCCACGTAGTGGGATAAAGGCTTGATGATGATGTTGTTGTTGTATTTGTTGGTGAAGGTGATTTAGAGAATGAAGGAGATGTAGGCGACATAATCGGGCTCGATCAATCGGATGCATTTGAATTTGAACATTTTGGTGAAGAGATACCTGAACACTCAACTTATATAGATAGATTTGATGATGCTAATTTATGAGATCTTTGAAACTATTAAAATGAGAAAGTGAAACTTTGATTTTAATAATGAATATGTTTTGTTTTTGTTATCAGTTGGTATAAAATAATTTTGCATCTTTTTATTATTGGTTGTGTCAAGTGAAAAATATTGTTATATTTTTCTTATTTACTTTATCTAATATTTACTTTTTATGCTTTATATTATAATTTTGTTTAATTTTTGGTATATATTTATAAATAAATGTGT
>NW_021415696.1:0-2764 GCF_001605985.2 Dendrobium catenatum | reverse complement strand
TCCTGGCCGATACCTTTATCATCCTGGATGATATGTTCTTTTTCATCAAAAACTCCATCTGCTGAATGTTCTGACTTTTCTTCTCTCATCGTCCTGGATGATCCTTTATCGTTCTGTATGATATGAACGTCCTCTTCTACAATCAACTTGATCATCCTGGCCGATAACATTTTCGTCCTAGATGATGCATTTATTGGTTATCGTCCCGTCCGATGCACCTGTTCGTCCTGAACAATACACATGTCAGCACATTTAAAATCTTTAATTTCATGCTAGACGATCCATTTTTACACAATCATTTAGGATGATCCACTATTCATCCTGGAAGATACATGTGGTGCATGATTTAAAATATTTTAAATTATGCCGGTATGATCCATTATAGAGCATTTTCCTGGACGATCCACCTAATCGGCCTAGACGATATGCTTTTTCAATAGTCGTCCGGCCTAACTCCTCAGGATGATCGTTTGTGTCTAATCGTCCCGGCCGATGTCTGATCAACCCAGACGATCGGACTACCTTTTTGACCAATCGGCCTATCACAATAATTGCACCGAATCATCCTGTACGATCTTGCGATCAGCCTGGACGATCCAGCCGATCCTTTAAATTCAGAGCCTTCATACCATTATTTCTCACTTCAATCATCTCCTCTCTTGTTTAATTCCTGTTTGCTTACTAATGGTTGGCAGAAAGCATGCTCGTTAGACGTCTGGAAGCTCCTCAAGGGGCACAATGGACCCTCATTTTAGGGAAGCAGACAATCAAGCTGCCTACCACCGCTACAAAGAGTGCGGCATTACTCTCTCCCAAATAATCAATCCAGCCTATCTCTCCTATCTGGTACTGGATCTTTTCACTCACACTTCTCTTTGCTTCACCCTCACAATCCCCTTTAATTCTGAACTTCTTTTTGAATTTTATGCAAACCTCCGCATAAATTCTTCCTACATTGCTCTCACCTTTTATGTGAATCGACGTCCTGTCGAGATCACATATCAGGATTGTGCTGAACTGTTGCAGCTGTCCACCATTGGGGATAAGCTGCATACCCTTATCTCTGATCCTGACTTTGACTGGTCCACTACAAATCACTTTATTAGCCACACCAACGCACACTTTCATGTTGGAGAGACTAGCTCTTTACTTAAAGATGCTAGGACAATCTAGCATGTCCTTCGCATGTTATTCCAAAAGCCGGGGACCGAGTCCACATCACTCCACTACTTTCACTTATTACCTTTTACATTCTGGCCCATAAAGAATTCAATGCTACTGACCTAATTTTTTGCTACATTGAGCATTTAACTATAATCTGCGATCCAGGTCATAAGAGGAAACCCAATCTTGCTCTAGGACACCTCATTACCTATGTTCAAGAATCTAAATACCAGCTTCAATATCCTGCTCCTCCTGACCTTTAGCCACCCGTCTAATCAAACAGTTCCTTCAATTCCCTTCACAGTACTCGTCTCCACCCAGGGGACGGGGAAGCTCGGGGGGCCGAGGAGGACGAGGCTGCCGTTCCTGCTCCTGAACCTGTTCCTCTCCGCCAGCACTCACAGCTAGATCAGTTGGAGACCCATTTTGATGCTATGTTGCACACTAGCACCAGCAGCATGACCAGGATATGGCCTGGTTTAGGGCATAGTTTGCTACGCTCTCTAGTTACTTTCAACAACCACCACCACCACCACCTCTGTCTAATGATCAGGGGCCCTCATTTCTTTGATTTTCTTTGGGTTTTTTTTTTTTCTAGTTTTTTTTTTTTTTTTGTATTTTGTTTCTCTTTTAGTTTTATTTTCTTTAGTTTGCTTCTAGTCCCCCCCCCCTTTTGTGATGTCCAAAGGGGGAGTAGTCTGATGTATCTTGTACTTAGAATTCTGAAACTTAGTGAATTATTTTTTTTATCACACTGTTTTTACTAAACTTCCATAACTGCTTGAAATTTTTTGGGTATGTTTGCCATTATAAAAAAGGGGGAGATTGTTGAAAATCTAAGTTTATGTATTAGATTTTTATGATAGCAAACACTCATGATTTCTTACGACTACCTTGCCCAATAACTTTTAAGGACCACAAGATCGAATGCAACTCAAACCAGCTCAAGATCGGATAGATTTAAGTTGAGTCAAGTCTGTATTTTTTCCTTTCTTGAGTCAATTGTAAAAGTGGTTCCTGATGCTAAGTAACCTTGCACACACACACACTTGAGATGTTTTCTAAGTTTTTATGTTTTGAGTATATCGTCCTGGACAATGTTCATATCATCTAGGACGATTCAACTAAAAATAGAAACCTTAATTAGGGCATCCTGGTTAAGCAGCCGTCATTAAGAAAATCGTCCTGCAAGATACGTGTATCGGCCAGGACGATAGGCTCAAATAAGAAAGAATCAGCCGCCATGATCAATTTAGGTATTCTTTATTTTAAATTATCAGCCCGGACGATCTCTATATCATCATGGACGATACAACACAATTATGTCTAAATTAATCTGGCAATTATGGAAAGATATTAAGGCTTATTAATACGATCACATCGACCGGGATGATTAACATCAGCCAGCATCTATTCCTGGCGATGTTCAGGACGATTGTACTCGAATTTGGACTAATCGGCCAGGATGATATTATATCGGCCTGGACGATGTAACCAATTTTCTTTTGATCATCCCAAATCATCCCGGCTGATTGAGCTTATTTTTGTACTGATCGGCCAGGGCGATAAAATCGGTTCTTGAAATTCTATTTAAAGGACC
>NW_021415695.1:0-204 GCF_001605985.2 Dendrobium catenatum | reverse complement strand
CCAAGCCTAGGGGCATCACCTACAACTATAACAACAACACCGCTAGTAAAGGCAAACAACCCAGAATTTATGATTCAAAACGAGATGAAGTAAATACAACATTTACTTCTCCTCCAGATAAAAAGGAGAAAGGGGAAGCCATTGTGCCTAAAACAGCAAAACAAGTGAAAGAAAAGCCGACCGCCCCTACCTTACAGGAGAAGA
>NW_021415694.1:0-280 GCF_001605985.2 Dendrobium catenatum | reverse complement strand
TCGGAAATTTGTACTCAACTTAGAAGTTCATCATTTTCATGTGATTTAAGTTTGAGTTCACATTAGGTCCTTTGCATTTGTTCACTTGGGTTCAAGTTATGACATATTCCTTAATATTCAATTAAAGTTTTGATATCGTTTTCAAGTCAAGTTCTTCTCATTTGGTTCAAACCAAGTTCACAAATCTCAAGTTCAAATGTATGTCCACAAGTTCGATTTAAGTCTTTGTTCAGCTCGAGTCCAAGTTCAACCATAGTCCCCTGCGGTCCAACTCAAGTCT
>NW_021415693.1:0-237 GCF_001605985.2 Dendrobium catenatum | reverse complement strand
ATATTCTAGATTATTTAATTGTCACTATTAATTATTTATTTATTTTTAGTTCAAACTTGTTCTGTATTTTGATTTTATTTTTTATTTTGTTGAGGTATTGTATTACTCGATATTCTTCAAATTTATATGAGTATTTTATCTTAATTTATATAATAATGTTGTATCTTAAATAAATTATTTATGTAAAAAATATTTTAAATTCTAAAAAATAATGTGTTTATAAATTCTTAATTTGAA
>NW_021415692.1:0-242 GCF_001605985.2 Dendrobium catenatum | reverse complement strand
TCACTTATTATTTTAAATGAGTGGGCCCTAACAAGGAATCGTTCTTTCATCTAGAAATATGAATCCACCAAAGTTTATTTTCTCTATATGAAGTATATTTGCTACATCATGCTATGGTCTTGCCCCTAAGGAAGAGCATCGTTTTTAATCAACAATAAACCATAGTATAATTATTTTTACTTGGTCGGCCCTTATAATTTTTCTCATTTTTATGATTTTTCACGTAAAAATTTTGATGTCTT
>NW_021415691.1:0-308 GCF_001605985.2 Dendrobium catenatum | reverse complement strand
AAACACTAAACATAATATCAGGTCAGCTCGCAGTCAATTAAAGTAAGGATCTAATCATACCTCTATACTTCTTCTGATCAACAGACTTACCACTTGGGTCCTTATCCAATGGAGCACTAGAAGTCATGGGAGTGTTAATTGGCTTAGCTTTGTCCATCTCCTTCTTCTTCAAAATGTCCTTTATGTATTTTGTTTGATTTAAAAAGGTTCCATCCTCCAATTGTTTTATGCTAAACCCCAAAAAAGTAAGACAACTCTCCCATCAAATTCGTCTCAAACTCTCTACTCATTATTTTAGAAAACTCATC
>NW_021415690.1:0-347 GCF_001605985.2 Dendrobium catenatum | reverse complement strand
CTTCATCACTTTCCTTTTCTTTCCGTTTGGTTTTAATTTGGCATTTTGAGGTTGTGCAGGTGTTTAAGTTTTTGTGCAGGTTTACCTAAAGTGAAGCATTGATGATAAATTTTGGGATTACTTGGACTTTGGAAGGATGATTTCTTTTGTTTGTGCTGAAGTTTCTTTTTTTTATTTTGTTATATTTGTATCTTAAATAGGGACTTATTTCTCATTAGTTTTTGTTTTGGGATTATATTGTAGTTCTTTGAGCATTTAGTGAGAAATTTGCCCCTTTTTAAGGACTCTTGTAACAAATTTTTATATTAACGTGTAAGCCCCTATAGTGGGTTTTAACTAAAAAAAAC
>NW_021415689.1:0-685 GCF_001605985.2 Dendrobium catenatum | reverse complement strand
CCACACACACCTGATTTCAAAATTAATCTTTTTAAAATCTTCTTAGATTTTTTTGGGAAAAGTTAAGGAAATGATTGTCGTTATCATATTAAAAGAATTATCATTGAAAGGTGTTATCTCCCTTTGGGGAGATACATCCTTCTTTGATAAGGCTTTGGATATGAATTCGACCATCATACCCCTTGAATATCATAACTGGATATTTAGTTGAACTCTACCTTGTCCCCTCGGGGTCGCGTGAAGTTCTCTTTAGAATCTAGCCATGATGTTCAAGATGAATTACATAATTCTAAGTCTGAACGCCGTTATGGAATTTTATTTTTATCCTTCGGGGTGATATACTTTTTCGAACGAGTTGATTCGACTTATAGAATTCAATCTCAATTCTAAAATTCCCAAAGAAAACTAATGTTTTTTTCAAAACCTGTTTTCAAAATTCCACCAACAATTGGACATAATGTTTTGTGTGAGACTCTAGCTTAACCTAAAGAATCTGACTTAACTGTAATCAAGAGAATCCTTAGATACCTATTAGGCAGCCCAAACTTAGGAATTTGATATTCTAGGTATAACACTTCTTTTGAAATCTTAGAGTACTCAGATTCTTATTTTGTAGGATGTAGGGTAGATAGAAAAAGCACCTCTCGTACCTACCAATTTATATGACAATATTTAGTTTCTTTGT
>NW_021415688.1:0-472 GCF_001605985.2 Dendrobium catenatum | reverse complement strand
AAAAACTTGGACGATTTAAAATTAGCTTGATCGTCCAGGCCGATCTCACTATCGTCCCGGCTGATCAGTTCAAATCATAGGAAAATCGTCCAGAGCATCGCCCTGAATTCGAGCTGGCCGATATTTATCGTCCTAAAGTTACAAAGGTTTTTGAATAAATCATCCAGGACGATATGATCATATTAATCATCCTTAATTACTCCCTTGATTTCCTGAATAATTAAGGCATAATTTATGAATATCGTCCAGGCTGATCAATGATCGTCCTGGCCGATAATTTAAAAATACAGTATACCTTAATTATCTATGGTGAAAATTTCTTTCTATTTTAAGCTTATCGTCCTTGCCAATACACGTATCGTCCAGGCCAATATGTTAATGACGGCTGCCTTAATTAAGAATCCATATTTAGACTTTATATTTTAAGCCTGATCATCCAGGACGATGTAAATATCGTCCTAGCCGATATGAG
>NW_021415687.1:0-205 GCF_001605985.2 Dendrobium catenatum | reverse complement strand
AATTAATAATTTAATTAGTGAATAATTGAAGTACAATTATTCACTAATTCTTCCCTATGAATTCCATTCACATACTCAACCTATGTTTAAGATTTCAAAGTGATCTCTCAACATCTAAAAATTTAACGTGTTTATAAATTTTAAAAATATAAATAAACCTATATATAAAAATATAAGTTTTAAAATAAAATAATAAAAAATATCA
>NW_021415686.1:0-242 GCF_001605985.2 Dendrobium catenatum | reverse complement strand
TCCCAAAGAAATGCATTATTTAAGACTAAGTGCACTATCGGGGGAAAGGTGTGTGATTTACTGGTGGACAGTGGCTGCACGGAGAACGTTGTGTCGCGATCCATGGTGCAGGCTCTGAAGCTAAAAACCACGAAGAACTCGAACCCGTACAAGATCAGTTGGGTCAAGAAGGGTGTTGAAATGACAGTAACGGAGCTATGTAAATTGACGTTCTCTATCGGGAAACACTATGTTAGTGAAGT
>NW_021415685.1:0-340 GCF_001605985.2 Dendrobium catenatum | reverse complement strand
TGCAATCAAATAGCAAGAGGGATTTGTGATATCCAAGCGCTAATTGATAATCATAATTACTCAATCAAGATCAGATGGAGGGTGTATGTTCAATAGAGTACACAAGTTGAGAATCAGACCCTCAAATGATAGTATAATCACTAATGAACGAACATATTCATCCAAATGAGAATCACTATCAGAGTAAGGGATGATAAAATTAAAGTGACTCAAGCTCTTCAATTAAATTGATACCCACACAATGATATTTACATACAAAATACCAATTGATTACAACAAGTGCAAGCTCCTACGGGTTAAGGAAGGAGATTAGTTAGTGCACTATGATCCGCCTACAAAA
>NW_021415684.1:0-314 GCF_001605985.2 Dendrobium catenatum | reverse complement strand
GTAGGTCGGGTCATAAGATATTGCAAAGGATTAACTTTCGAAATCAAATTGATTGAATGGGAGAGCATGTAATGCCTCAGTTTCTGAGCTGCAAAAACCAAAGCAAGACAATGCTTCTCTATTGACGGGTATCGAATTTCAGTAGGAAGGAGTCTTCGACTGAGGTAATAGAGAGCATTCTCTTTCCCTTCATCATTAACTTGAGCCAACAGGGCACCTAAAGACTCATCTAAGGCTACGGTGTAGAGAATTAGCGGCTTTCCCGGAATCGGAGCTGTCAAAACTGGCGGGTTGGAAAGGTATTGCTTAATATC
>NW_021415683.1:0-673 GCF_001605985.2 Dendrobium catenatum | reverse complement strand
AACATTAGCATGCCTACCACATTGGTATTTGATGGTAGCTTGTTGGGGAAAAGTATCTCAATGCAAAACTTTGCTCCATGATTCTAATACTAGTTTTATTATTAAAAAATATAAATCAACTATTAAACAAATCAGTAATTATATCATATTTATGAATATTAATAATTTAATTGTAATTGAATGACTGAGGAGATTTTTTTATTATTATTTAACATATTATATTAATATAGTTAATTAGTATTGATACGTTACCAAAAAATAGGCTTGATCCAGCACGAATCTTGAGGAAAAATAGAGTTGGAAATTTTATGAAATTAAATCTGGAAGCACCTAAACTCCAATTTCAGCGAGATTAAATTCAAACTGAGCGTCTCGGAAATACGGATCCAACGACACCAAATTCAACCCAATCCGAGCACAAATAGATCTGAATCAAGGACTCGAAGCGCTATTGGAAGGTTCAAATCACAATTTGAGTTATCAAACAGTCTCCAATTTTAACGAGCTTGTACTCGAATCGAACGGCTCGATGAGACGAATCCAACGAGCCCAAATCACTGAATTTTTGACATCAGTAAGCCTTCAAACCTCCAACCGAAGAGCCTGATCATGAGATTCAATATCAATCACCATCCATTTCAGGCCACTCCTACCTAATCTGCCCTACTGATTC
>NW_021415682.1:0-311 GCF_001605985.2 Dendrobium catenatum | reverse complement strand
AGAGAGAGAGAGAAATAGGGAGAGGGAGAGAGAGTTAGATAGAGAGGGAGAGCTAGAAAAAGAGAAATGCATTTTTTTTTGATATTATGGTGTGTAAGTGAGAGAAAGAGAGAGAGTTGAATAGAGGGAGAGAGATTAGGCGAGATAGTGAAAGAGAGAGAGAGAGAGAGAGAGAGAGAGAGGAGCTATAATATAAGATATGTTTTTTTATTTGAAACTATGGTGTGTGTGTGAGACAGATAGAGAGAGAAAGAGAGAACTAAAAAGTGTGTGAGAGAGAGAGAGAGAGAGAGAAGGAGAGAGAGAGAGAG
>NW_021415681.1:0-268 GCF_001605985.2 Dendrobium catenatum | reverse complement strand
TGAGGTCACCATTGAGGGAGAAGGGGGCTGTGCCTGTTGAACAACAATTGAATGAACAACCAGGGGAGATAAGGTGTGGGGGCGGATCAGAACTAAGGAGGTGTGTTCAGCCTTTGGATTCATACGGGCCTGTGCGGAAGGGACGTAAACATGGGAAACTATGTAGGGAGGTTTGCTCTCAGGTCTTAACTGCACAGCCAAATTTACCCAGAGTTTTACGGTTCTCGGACTCTATGTCTAGAGGATGGCAACCGTATTCTATACGGGA
>NW_021415680.1:0-296 GCF_001605985.2 Dendrobium catenatum | reverse complement strand
CGCATTGCTTCTGATCATTGCCCGATCCTGCTTAATGTAATGGAGCTTCATTCCACAAAAAAGATTTTGAGATTTGAAGACATTTGTGCTTCTAGCAAAGCTTCGGCTGCTATTGTTAAAGGTATTTGGAGTAAGCGTTGTACAGGAAATTATCTCCAGATTATGAATTCTATGCTGAAAAGAAGTCTTAAAGCCTTATTCTATTGGAATAAGGCTAAAATGAAGAACATCTACTCTTTAAAGGAGGATTTGATGAAACAAATTGAGGATTTACAAATCAAAGAGGTGGCTGAAGG
>NW_021415679.1:0-379 GCF_001605985.2 Dendrobium catenatum | reverse complement strand
CCATGCCTAGTCCTAACACCTTCAGAAGGGTCTCCTATGATTAGTTCTTTAAGATGACTCAAAGAATATCTCCAATCTCTAGGTAAGGTGTGTGTAGGTTTAAACCTTTCCTCCAAATTTGCATTTTTTACTCTTTAGGTAATCTCACCTACTCCTTCAGTGTTTTGGGGTTCTACCCTCTTCTCCAAATTTTCAACTCCTATGGTAATCTCTCCAAATTCATCTTCTTCCTGAACTCTAGACTTCTTAGGATAAGATTCATCAAACACTATTTCAGTAGTCTCCTCCTCCGCCAAAGTCCTCTTATTATACACCCTAAAGGATTCCCCATACTTAAATATCCTAAGAACACTCCTTCATCAGATTTTGGGTCAAATAT
>NW_021415678.1:0-304 GCF_001605985.2 Dendrobium catenatum | reverse complement strand
CCTCCAGGGAGTGGACGTAGGTCAAGGTTTGACCGAATCACTATAAATCTGGTGTGTTCTTTCTTTTTACTGTTTCCGCGTTTTATTTCCGCACTTTGATTGTGGTGATTTCGGTTTGGAGTTTTATCCTTAATTTTATAGTTTTCCAAATCACCTCTCTTTCTAATTAGCTTTGGAACTAGTTCAATAGGGCCTAACATCCCTAACGATCTTTCAAGTGGTATCAGAGCACTTTCTAGTGTCATCTGAGCACTTTCAAGTGGTATTAGAGCGGTTTTCAAAAAGAAGTTTTTAAAAGCTTTTG
>NW_021415677.1:0-322 GCF_001605985.2 Dendrobium catenatum | reverse complement strand
ATGTAATGCAATATATATGATGTACATTTGCTACATCGATCCAAGGCCTTCTCCTAAGGAAGGGCCTCATTTGTAATCGATTACAAATACTAGTGGATTCATTCAAACTCCATGACACTAAAGTGCCACTGCCAATCCACCGCCTGACACCAGAGTGCCGTCGGACCACCATCTGACAGTGGAGTGATGTTGGACTTTTGCAAAACCCTCAGTTGATATTTGTAATCTGGTTTTCTTCAAGGACAAAATCAGACCATTGTACTTTCCTCAAATTTTAGTGGAATAATTTTTCAACTGGGCTAGGCCCCGTGATTTTTTCCCT
>NW_021415676.1:0-299 GCF_001605985.2 Dendrobium catenatum | reverse complement strand
AGTCTTCATATGTTCAAATAAAGTTCATTGTGATCTTCTTGAGTCCAAAAATTCAAGTTTTGATTGAGTTCAGGCTCATTTGAATTTGATCTCTCTGTTCTATTGTTCAAGTCCGAATCAAAGTCCTATGTGATCCTTGTAGAGTTCATGTATAGTTCGATGTACAAAATCAAATTTCTCTTGCTTGAATTTTTTTTAAGTCATTTATTTAGTTATCCAAGTTCGAATGATGTCCAAATGAGTGTTCAAATAAGATCCAACATTTTTTAGTCCTTGGATTTTCAATCCAAATTTCGGCA
>NW_021415675.1:0-267 GCF_001605985.2 Dendrobium catenatum | reverse complement strand
GTGAATTGTGATTTTGTAGGATTTTTGTGTAAATTTGCGACATATAATGAGCTTTACTGAAATCAAAGCACGGTACTGCTATCAATATGCATGTCAGTCAATCAAATCTATAACAGTCAATGGTCAATGAGTCTATGCAATACGGAAATCAATAGTCAATGAAATCAATAGTCGGTGCAGTGATAGAAGAATCGAGAAATCAAACTCAATAAATCAATACGTCAATACTTAGAAGAATCCGTACACAGAAGAAAATCAATCGATCAG
>NW_021415674.1:0-589 GCF_001605985.2 Dendrobium catenatum | reverse complement strand
TTTTTTATTAAGAGTCAGATTTTTATTTAAATCTAATAAATAGTATCAATTTTAATACTTTATAACAAGATCTCCTTAGGTCTGCCTCTTTTGTTGCCAACTCTCGAGATTTTGATAAGAAAAATGAAGGATTACGTTAGGTAGTAAATAATCATTATAAATTTGTGAAATAATAATGATATGAAAATTAGGGTATAAAAAGATTGGATATTTATAAATAACTCATGTATGATTCGACGACTAATTTTAAATTTTATTTGTTTCATGAATAAACGAGTAATATTTGAAATTAGCCAATGGATCATATTCTACTAGAGAAAAATGTGATATGAATTATTTTATAAATGCATTAAAAAATCAAATATATATTAAAAATAGTGAATAAAACTTGTTTTATGTATCAGGGCTCTCAAAGGAGAGAAATTATTTTGTGCAAACACCGGACCGTACGGAGGTGAATTAAATGCGTCATGTCAGCCAGTACACAGCGGTCCCCAGCCATGATATATATCAAATGAGTGACGTGGCGCGTTCTGATTTGCCTCCGGAAGCCGTCCGTATTCGCTCATAATAATTTCACCTCAAAGGA
>NW_021415673.1:0-930 GCF_001605985.2 Dendrobium catenatum | reverse complement strand
TAACCGGTAGAATTGTTACAGAAAATACTCAAAACGTATAGAAAAATCATATCAATAACATATTAAAAGTTGTGAGGTAAAAGTTTCGTCAATCCAAAATACGGCGCGTTTTTCGGTAACAAAAACACAATTCTATGCACAAAACGACCAAAACTCAACATCTTCGAAAACAGAAATAGGATTCGAAGTCCTTACCACGAGATAAACACTTTTCCCAACAGCGGCGTCGGATGAAAAGTGCTCCGCGGCCTCCGGAAACCAGCTTTTTCCTTTGCTTTCCTTCTCTTTCTCTCTCCTCAGATATTTTATTTTATAAAAAATGATTTTCTCTCTCATCAAATCGAGCTGATTTCCTTTTAAAACAAGTCTGATCGGCCCGGCTGATCGCCACATCGTCCTTGACAATCTAAACAAAATCCAATCGGCCTGGGATGATTTCTCAGGACGATAATTAATTTCTTGGACGATTTTCTCTCTGACTTGTGCCATGCTCTAATCGTCCCAGGACAATCCAAAATTGGCCTGGATGATCCACTCCAAAAAAATCAGCTGTATTCACTGCACTGATCGTCCTGGACGATCTCAATATCGTCCCGGACGATCCTGGGAGGAAAAAATCATATTCAGAAAGGAAAAATCAAAGGAACGAGCTCTCACAATCTCCCCACCTTAGAAAAATATCGTCCCGACATTTCCCTAAGGGTCCGGAGCAAAACGAGATAAAACAAATCCAAATCAAAATCAAAACTCAGCGAAAATCATACAAATCACACAATGCAGGCAATCACTTGTCACTATGCATGGTCATATGTCAATCAATTAATTAGTCAAATCAGCTTACCAGCAGAACTTTCTGGTCGTTGTTGATCTTCATAATGCTGTAAACTGTAGAGACGTGGCCCCACTGGAGGAAGTGCAGGAGGTCGAGGC
>NW_021415672.1:0-788 GCF_001605985.2 Dendrobium catenatum | reverse complement strand
GAATTGAGGACATTAAAAAGGTGTAATTGATCTCTCCCCACTCTTGGGGTTCAATCTATCAAACCTCTTTTTCTTCTTATTTTCCACATTCACAGGTCCAAGTAATTTCAACTCTTTAGCAAACTTTACCTTGACAGCAGAACCATAAATAGACAATTCACTGTGATTGATATCATCTTCATTACATTCCCTATCATTTTCTGTATTTTTGATATCATTAGCCTTCTCTACCATACCTGCTTCTTCAAGATCCTCACTGAGAACAACGAATCTATTGATAACAGCAGTCTCCGATATCTCCTTTCTGATGGCCTTTCTAAAATCTCTACTGTCTGAAGCCAGGACATCATTAGTATCCACACTATCCTTCTTATTCACCATACTTTCTTTATCAACATTTGCATTATTATTTCGGCTGTTATCTTCCCTGATAGATTTGTCGAGTTTAGCATCATTCAACCCCTTCTTAACAACGTTTCCCCTGTTGTATCTTCTATCTTTAAAGTGAACATGGATCCAGGGTCCATATTCAGAATTAATCACTGAGGATTTGGTTTCCTGCACATTCTTCTCACTGATTTCCTTACCAACTTCCTTCTCCTTCAACGATTGATTTTGTATTCCAATGGATACATTTTCTCGGCATAATTCTCTGTTGTGACCGACTCTACCACATTGATAACAGAGCAGATCTACTTTTTTGTATTCAACCCGTTGAAAAAATCTTCCAGCAGATCCATCCACCCACACCCCATTCAACAGCTTCTTCTCCAAATCAATCCTTACAC
>NW_021415671.1:0-220 GCF_001605985.2 Dendrobium catenatum | reverse complement strand
TCGATTATTGACGAGAAATTATTAGGTGCGGAGTGCGAACGGGAGAACCGTCCGCACACTAGTATAAAATCGCGCTCGGTATCACTCGGTACCACAGGGTACCGCTCGATACCCTGTGTCTGTGCGGACGATTCTCACCCCGTCTGCACTCCGCACTTAATAATTTTTCATTATTGACAATAACACAGATGGAATATTGTTTTCAATGATACTGTGATCC
>NW_021415670.1:0-248 GCF_001605985.2 Dendrobium catenatum | reverse complement strand
CCTCTGCTCAGATGGAAAAGAAATCCCGTAGGCTTCTGCGCGCGAGGAGGGGCGCTAGTCGAGCAGGAAAGAATTCCAACTCGCAAATAGCGGAAGCCTCAACCTCCAGTAAGCCGGAGGGGGAGGAAGAAATCCCGTAGGTTTCTATCGCCAGAAAACCTGAGGGGGAGGAAGAAATCCCGTAGGTTTCTATCGCCAGAAAACCGGAGGGAGAGGAAGAAATCCCGTTGGTTTCTATCGCCAGAAAA
>NW_021415669.1:0-557 GCF_001605985.2 Dendrobium catenatum | reverse complement strand
CAAAAACATTTAATAGAATGTGTGCGTGTTTTATGCTACTATATGCGTAATATGTGTGTTGTTTGTGCGTATATTATGCGTACTTCGTGCGTATTTTGTGCCTTCGTTATGCGTATTATTTAAAAACGTAGTCTTCAAGTGGTCTCGCATTATATAGTAGAAATATGAATATTGAGCAATGGTAGTAATAAAGGCTCATAAAAAATCAACCAACTCTTTTATCCTCCCAACCAAATCTGTCTAAAGGCTCATAAAATATTTAATAGAATTTTATAAATAAAATTTACTGCTTATGCGTGCGTGTATCATGCATGCGTAATGCGTATTCTATGCGTTCGTAATGCGTAATTTGTGCGTTCGTTATGCGTATTTTATGCGTTCGTTGTACGTACTATGCTTAATTTATACGTATTATCATTTAATATGTAATTTTTTACTCAAACCAATGTAAATAATATTTATACACAGAACTGAAAGATATATTCTTTAGTGGTTACATCATGAGTTTAACAAAAAATAATCTTCAGAAATAAACATTTATACACAGAATCAGAATG
>NW_021415668.1:0-218 GCF_001605985.2 Dendrobium catenatum | reverse complement strand
AGCTTATTTTGGCGTACGACGTCCGAAAGTTAAGAAAGAAAGAGATGCCGATGGTTAAAGTCCAGTGGAAGCACCGGACTGCACGGGAAGCAACTTGGGAGAAGGAGTCTGATATGAGACGGTCGTACCCGTACTTGTTTTGACGGAGGTGGGATTGGATAATGTCGAGGACGACATTTTTGTTAAGTTGGGGAGATTGTAATATCAGTTTTTGCTCC
>NW_021415667.1:0-275 GCF_001605985.2 Dendrobium catenatum | reverse complement strand
ACTCAGCAAGCATGACTCTAGCGGCTTCCACCAAGGTTCGATTCTTCCTTTCAGCTATCCCGTTCTACTGAGGGGTCCTAGGAGCTAAAAAGTTGTGGCTAATCCCCTTGTCCTCACAAAAATCTCCAAACCTTTCATTCTCAAACTCTCTCCCATGATCACTATGGATTGTCAAGATCTCACAACCTAGTTTTTTTCTAAATCCAAGTAGAAAATGTTCTAAACTCCTCAAAAGACCAATGTTTATGTGAAAGAAATCTAGTCCAAGTGAACCT
>NW_021415666.1:0-352 GCF_001605985.2 Dendrobium catenatum | reverse complement strand
AATTTAAGAGAAGATCTCAAGATCTGAAAAAAAAAAATTTCAGCGATTTTCCCCTTCGCCGGCACAATTTCAGCCGCTGAAATTGGTCAAAAACAGCCCACGATTCGTCCCAAGACTTGCTCTGATACCAATTTGATAGGAAATACTTGAAATTAAGTATTTCCTAATCACTTCAGCAACAAATCTCACAGCAAACTGCTGTCCACAGCAAGAAAACAGCAAAAAATAGTAGGAAAACCGGGAAAAACTGCAGAAAAACGGAGAAAAGACTTGTATTTTACTAGTAGTTGCAAGAAAAATAGCAAAGATACAAGAATCCTCTATTCGAGAGGAGGATCACACTCTCCCAATC
>NW_021415665.1:0-710 GCF_001605985.2 Dendrobium catenatum | reverse complement strand
GATCTAAAAGCTCAACAACTTCGGTAGATAAATCTCTATCTTGTGATATCGTCGCAGAATCCTTCAACAAAATTTAAGAAAAAATGAAGCAGGTATGGCCACTCGCATTCGGCTTTGCTCTGATCGTCTTCTCCGGCGTCGGGGCCGCGGCCTACACGAGGCCACCGCCGGGCAAAATTCTCACTGTGAAAAGTTCCGAGTCCGATTCCCTTCCTCAGCAGGTGCGTGCAGTACCATTCTCTCTCTTTCAAAATTTTATCCTTTCTCTTTTAAAACTTCATCTTCAATGAAAATTAAAATAAGAAAAATAAAACATAATCATCAATCGAGTGAATTTCTAAAATAATTTTTGTATTTTATTTTATCATATTTACTTTTTCTCAGCGATTTAAATTAAATTGTCAATCCATTTCCAACAAGTCGGGGAAAATAAGAGTTCGAATATGATCTTATAGTCAATAAAAACACTTATTTTATAACTTTTGTATACTGTATACATATTTTTCTTTTTGTAATGATGAACATATAGGTGCGTATCTCCATAGTGGGCTCGGATCAAATGCGGATTTCATGGATCACGAAGGACAAGAACACTCCCTCGCTTGTTGAATACGGGAAAACACCAGGCGTTTATGACAGTTCAGCCTCCGGCAAGAGCACCTCGTATCGCTTTTTCTTCTACACCTCCGGCAATATCCACCACGTCGAGA
>NW_021415664.1:0-348 GCF_001605985.2 Dendrobium catenatum | reverse complement strand
AAGAGGGAGTTGAAGGTAAACTTGAATTATGGAGGTCGACACCAACTTTTTTGCTTTATTCTTGTTGTTGTATGATCATTTGTTTAAGAAAATCAAATGAGTTTGAAACATTTTTAAAATACTTGAGTGTTAAATAAATAAGTTTGAACAACTATATGTTCGGCTTGTTTATGCTCATGAATAATATCAATTAAATTTTGTGAACCAGCTCGATATAAAGCTCATTAAGAAACTCGGTTAAATTTTTACCTTCTCATACTTTCACATTATTTTTAGTTTTATTATAATAAATGATTCTTATTTTATAAAAAAAAAAATACTTTAATTTTTATGTTATACTCTTTTAAT
>NW_021415663.1:0-519 GCF_001605985.2 Dendrobium catenatum | reverse complement strand
CCGTTCGGTCGCCAATAGAAATGCGCCATCTGTTAGTCATTTTTTTAATTTAATATCAACGCTTTATGACTTGTCAGAGTTAGCGACCCGACCCGATAACGCTTTTCATTTGAACTTTTAAGCTTTTGCCGCCCTATTTTTTCATTTTGATACCCGCGAAAGACGCAAATATGTGTTGCTGTAGAAGTAAAAACGAGCCAGAAAATTGCAGAGAAGAAATGGACTGCTCAGTGAAGAGGGAGGTGGAAGAGGGAGTGCATGAATCGGAAAGGATCCATGAATCGGAAGGGCTGGTGCATGAATCAGAAAGGCTGGTGCATGAATCAGAATCAGAACCTAACTTAGCCGGAAATTACTCTGGTTTCAACATATCGGTAAGTATCTTGGAAAAACGAGTTAGAAAAGTTGTAAGCAGAATAAATTTCTTAAGCAAAAAGAAGACATAGGTTTCAGCTCATTAGTCTTAGGATTTTTATTTTGCAATTTTTAAGCAGAATAAATTTCTTTTGTCGAAAAAGT
>NW_021415662.1:0-271 GCF_001605985.2 Dendrobium catenatum | reverse complement strand
ACTAATTAAAAACTATTCTCAAGATGTTTCATATCACGCAAACTTAATTTTACACACATCGTCCAGCAAGAAAAATTTCGTCCCGGACGATCTCCTCAAATTTTTGGATTTTTTAATTTTTATCAAACAAAAACAAACTAAACATACAAATCACAATAAAAAATGACAAATCCATAGACTCTAAAATAAAATTACAAAAAAAAAACAGATAAAAATCACAAAAACAAAATAAAGAAAAATAAACTACGAAATCATAAATATCAATATTGCA
>NW_021415661.1:0-323 GCF_001605985.2 Dendrobium catenatum | reverse complement strand
GAAAGAGGTGCACCAGCTTAAACCCCCTCCTTTCACAGCATATCATTATCTATAAGATGCCTTAACAAACTACATTTCTAGTCACAAGCTCAAAGCTGATTAAAACATTGAGTGAATAAACAAATAATGATAAAAGTTATACCAATAGCACAATGAAGAATACTCTTAGTTCCTAGAGCATTTTCTATCATTTACCATTGTTTAAGCCTCCACCACCACTTAAGGAAGTCCATCAGATTTCTATATGTTATTTATTTTCTATTATATTTTTTTCATAGTTTATATAGTATTTATTTATTTATTTTTGCTTTGTAAGCTTGTCC
>NW_021415660.1:0-218 GCF_001605985.2 Dendrobium catenatum | reverse complement strand
TATATATATATATAATTCGATACTTCAAGAGAGAAAATATTAGAATTAATTTGTATAGAGAGAATACTTCACTTATACAAGATATCGCGGAACCTTTTTAAGGAGAAACGCTATTACACTCTTATTTTATCTATTTTTATGTTAAAACTTTACATAAAACTAAGATGTTACACTCTCTCATGCTACCACCATGAATATTCTAACATATAGCAATTTAA
>NW_021415659.1:0-226 GCF_001605985.2 Dendrobium catenatum | reverse complement strand
TGCGATCCAACCTTTTCCATAACCGACCTCTATTCCAAGTGAACTGGTTACCAAAAAAACCAATGTCAAATAGATTACAATCCCTAATCATATTATTAAAATCATCCATATAATGAAAATTGGGAGTACAACCCCAAGACTGCTGAGAGGGATTAGATATGGTATTAATATCACCTCCAACCAACCATGTGCTACGACACATGTTATGAAATTCAGTTAATTGCTC
>NW_021415658.1:0-368 GCF_001605985.2 Dendrobium catenatum | reverse complement strand
AGTGGATTTTGATTCAATGTATTAGTCTCCCGGATATAACCATAGGGTTTCCGTCGCCCTGACTATATGGTTAGTAGTATTTGATTGAGGATGAATATGTAAATCATAGTATATAGACATGATATAATAAATACAATAACTCCCATGCTAGCTTATTGTTATAATATATTAAATTTTGTACTAAATTCTCTATTAAATTTCAAACGACTTATCATTTTATGCTTATCTTATTATATTTGTGTGTATTAATTATTTGTTTTAGGTAAAAAAAATAATCTATTATAGGCGATCATATTCCATAACAACATAAGTAGAGATGGCAACATCATGACTTTTGATAACATGATTTGTGCATATTTCAATAATGC
>NW_021415657.1:0-259 GCF_001605985.2 Dendrobium catenatum | reverse complement strand
TTCCAACCTCTCTCCTTATAATAGTCTATCTGACCTCCATCGCCAACCACCAAACATCGAAACACCACAAGATCTCTCAAAGAAAAGAGGGAGAAGAGAAGAAGGGGGAATCTCCGAACTTCCTTGCCAAGACAGGGGCCTCAAAAAATCGAGAAAGGCCTCAATAGTAAGGACAGGGGAGAAGAGAAGAAGGGGGAATCTCCGAACTTCCTTGCCAAGAGAGGGGCCTCAAAAAATCGAGGAAGGCCTCAATAGTAAG
>NW_021415656.1:0-722 GCF_001605985.2 Dendrobium catenatum | reverse complement strand
TGCTATCTCCATCTTTAATCCAACGAGATTTAGATCTATGTTTCCACCATGTACACAGCTGACCAAGTGTTGCATTCAATTCTTGGACCTTGGTTCTCAGCAATTCAGTATTCTGATCAAAAAAGACTATAGAATTTGATTCTTCTTCTTGAAGCTCTAAAATCTCCTTTTTTAAATTATTCTTCAATTCTTATAAGTTTTTGTGCTTAGCCTTACTCCAGAAAAAAAAAGAGCTTTTAAGGATCTTCTGAATTTAAGATTCAAAATAGTATCTGCATTGCCTCCTGTAGGTTTGTTCCAAGCAAACTAAACCACCGAATGAGAAGCCGGGTAAGAAAGCCAAGTATCTTCAAAATCTCAGATTACAATTACGAAGAATAGGTTGAGAAGAAATACTCAACATAATGGGACAGTGGTCAGAAGCAATACGAGCAAGATGATTAACAACAGCTAATTTCAGGTGATTTAATGCTATGCAATTAAGTAAGCATCAATCCAATCTTTCTAAGATACGAGCTTTCCCTATTTTATTATTGTACCAAGTGTAGTTGGGACCAATGAATTTTGTGTCATGAAAATAACATTCTCTCATAAATGAGAACATATCTTGCACTCCTTGAGACAAAGAGAACTTTTTCCCACCTTTTTTATCATTTTGAGATAAGATGCAATTGAAGTCACCTCTCATAACCATGGGAAGTTTAGCTGATTTAAAATTTTCC
>NW_021415655.1:0-204 GCF_001605985.2 Dendrobium catenatum | reverse complement strand
ATAAAAACTCAACTTATGATGATAGCTTTTATCTGGTTTTCTTTTTGTTGAATTATTAAAACTATTGAATTAAGAAAGAGAAATATTAGTAACTCCATATATGTATTATGAATGTTTTCTTTCTTTTTTTAATCAGTTAGTGTAAAGTGTCACAATCTTATTATAATGTTTTATTTATTTACTTCATATTATGTGCATAATTAT
>NW_021415654.1:0-320 GCF_001605985.2 Dendrobium catenatum | reverse complement strand
GTGTCACCATATACAATATTGCTTCTTTGCATATTACTTTTCCCACATTATTTATCATCACCAAGATTGATCATCTATATCATCTTGGACAACAGTTGATCATACTATTCATTCTCAATTCCCTATCATGTAGAAGGTGGACATTTCCTTAGAAACAAATCTAACTCAAACACCTAACATCTATACTAACTCTAAGATAAAATCATATTTCTTCCCCAAATCTTGTGAATCCCTTCTGGCCAATAATAATATAAAAATCTCTCCCAGCTAAAAATAATATAAAAATAATATGGCATATCATGTATTAGTAAATAATTCAT
>NW_021415653.1:0-311 GCF_001605985.2 Dendrobium catenatum | reverse complement strand
AAAATCCGCGGGAAAATTTTGTGGGAAATTAGCCGTCGCAAAATTTTGCGGGGAAATTAGCCGTCGGAAAACCGCCGGAAAGCCGTCGAAAAACCGGCGGAAAATTTTGTTGGAAATAAGACGTCAAAAACCGCCGGAAAGCCGCCGGAAAATTGACCGCCGGAAAGCCGCCGGAAAATTCCGCCGGTAATAAGTGATTTTCCTGTAGTGATAAGGGCAGCAAGCGAACCAAATGTTCGACGAGCTACTCGTTGTTTGGTTCGATTAAAGCTTGCTTGTGATCGTTTAATTAACTAAACAAACAAACTTGA
>NW_021415652.1:0-287 GCF_001605985.2 Dendrobium catenatum | reverse complement strand
ATAAACTTTCTTAGGTAGTGATTGTCAAGTTTAAGGATAAGGACTTGTATCGAAGCGACGTACAGTGCATAAATTGAGGTAGGTACTTGTATTTAAATCAAATTTATGTCTCTAAATTATTTAATGTTTTTCTTTAATGTTAAGGAAATCATGTTTAGTTTATAATTGTTCAATTCCATGCAGCTTTTACATGTTAAGTTTAAATTTTTATTCGTACATAAGAATGGTGCTGTAATTGCTTAATGTCTTGCATTTGAATTCTATATAAATATGAAAAATATTTATGT
>NW_021415651.1:0-223 GCF_001605985.2 Dendrobium catenatum | reverse complement strand
GAGGACGTTTGGAAGCTCGTCAGCCCATTGCCCCCTAGCCTTATCTAGCCGTGTTTTTAATCCTCTCAGAATGGTTCGATTGGTGACCTCTGTTTGTCCATTAGTCTGAGGATGGGCCACAGTCGTGTGTACTAGTTGGATGTGGAGATCTTTACAGAATGTGGTGAAGACCTTCCCAGTGAACTATGTTCCGTTATCAGTGATCACTTTTGCGGGAATGCCA
>NW_021415650.1:0-289 GCF_001605985.2 Dendrobium catenatum | reverse complement strand
TTAATTTTATTTTCATAACTTATTTCAATCACTTTCATGATTGAATTATCAAATGATTTTCATATGTCTGCTTACATTTCAATTCTTTTTCTTTTTCACTTTTGTTGTTGTCAAAAAGGGGGAGAAATTGTTTGATTCGTGGTATTATTTGATTCGTATTGTATGTGTATCTGTTTTTGTTTTATATTTTATGTATGTTATATATGTTGTGTGTTTGTTTTATATTTCTAAATTTTTTTAAACAAAAAAAAATTATGTTGTTCAATGCCTCCTTATTTTCATGTGTTCA
>NW_021415649.1:0-226 GCF_001605985.2 Dendrobium catenatum | reverse complement strand
TGTAATCCAATAAATAGAAGATTTGATAAGCTTCCTATAACTTTGGGGTTGAAGTAAGAAAATGTAACTTAGAAAGTTACAAAATTCATAGAAAGTCTTTGAATATTTGGTATTCAAAGAGAGGTAACCATTCACTTAATTTTGGGTTAAGTGAATGATGAGGAAAGGCTAGGCTTTAGATTCTAAGCCTAAGCGGGGTGTTCAATTGTTGAACTTAGATTCGAAC
>NW_021415648.1:0-805 GCF_001605985.2 Dendrobium catenatum | reverse complement strand
TTCAATGTCGGGTAGAAGACCGACGAAAGTTCGTCGATGAGCAAAAGTCCGACAACGAGTAAAAGTTCAATGTAGGGTAGAAAACCGACGAAAGTTCGTCGACGAGTAGAAGTCCGCTGACGAGCAGAAGTCTGATGACGGGGAGAAGTCAAACGTCGGCTAGAAGACTGACGGAAGTTCGTCGACGAGCAGAAGTCCGACGACGAGTAGAAGTTCAACATCGGGTAGAAGACCGACGAAAGTTCATCGACGAGCAGAAGTCCGACGACGAGCAGAAGTCCGCTTACGAGCAGAAGTCCGACGTCGGGTAGAAGTATGCTGACGAGCAGAAGTCCGACGTCGAGTAGAAGTCCGCTGACGAGCAGAAGTACGACGTCGGGTAGAAGTCCGCTGACGAGCATAAGTCCGACGTTGGGTAGAAGACCGATGAAAATTTGTCGACGAGCAGAAGTCTGACGTCGGGTAGAAGTCCGCTGATGAGCAGAAGTCCGACGTCGGGTAGAAGTTCAATGTCGGGTAGAAGACCGACGAAAATTTTTCGACGAGCAGAAGTCTGACGACGAGTAGAAGTCCACTGACGAGCAGAAGTCTGACGTCGGGTAGAAGTCCGCTGAAGAGCAGAAGTCCGACGTCGGGTAGAAGTTCAATGTCGGGTAGAACACCGACGAAAGTTCGTCGACGAGCAGAAGTCCGACGTCGGGTAGAAGTTCGACGTTGCGTAGAAGTACAACGTCGGATATTAGTCTGTTGAAAGTCCTGCAAGGCAAAAGTTCAGCGACAAGAGGAAATTCAACATCAAGTAGAA
>NW_021415647.1:0-578 GCF_001605985.2 Dendrobium catenatum | reverse complement strand
GTAGGATATATTTATAATTTTTCAACAATTCATCTCAGGATTGTTCCATCATATAGGATGTTATTTAGTTTTTGAACTAACCATACTATACGATCCTCAATCATACAATATGAATAATTTCAACTAAATTGAAATTTAAAGTTTTTGGAGACCTTCAATAAAAGCTTTTCTTAATTATCTCTAAGAGATACTTTTGGCTATTGAAGGAATTTTGTGAGAGAAGTTAGAGAGTGGAGAAGAAGAAGGTAAATTTTATGAGAGAGAAGTAGTGTGAGTGTTTTCAAACTATCGCTCAAGGATTGCAACTTGATTCCTTTGTAGGGCTCTGTGGATCTATTGGGGCTGCTCTGGGAATAAGAGCATCAAGGTTAACTGCCAAGGTTGTGTGCCTTCACCAAGAAGGTTAAAAATGTTTGCAAGGTAATTTGCCTTCACCAGGAGGGTGAAAAAGCTTACAGGTTTGCTGCCTTCACAAGAAAGGTGAAAAGAGCTTCCTTGTTTTTAAGCCTCACTAAAACGATGAAAAAGGACTTCGATTCTCTGCGGCACCATGTTGGTAGAAATTATTCGCGTAAGGG
>NW_021415646.1:0-334 GCF_001605985.2 Dendrobium catenatum | reverse complement strand
AATTGTAATAGCCGATTGTATAGATTTGATTTTTATTTGCTCGATGTATTGATTTGATTGTTATTGAGATATTGAGCCAATTGATACTATTGATTGGAAGAATTAATTGATACGAGTTCACTGATAGGAAGTGTTGAGATTGAACAATAGATTGATCTGCAAGTAGATGATCTGATACGATTCCTTTCTATTGATGCGATTGATGTTATAGATGGATACGATAAGTAAGACGACTAGATGACCGTATTGATGTTATCGATAGCAATTGATAGAGACTGTAGAGATTTGATTGAGGCACTGATTTTGAGCTTTACGGATTTTTCTATTGATACGA
>NW_021415645.1:0-517 GCF_001605985.2 Dendrobium catenatum | reverse complement strand
TACCATGATAATGATGATCATATCGCCTTGCACCATCAAATGATTGAAAATCATTCGTCTTCTCTTCACTATCACTCTATCATGGTAATAACAACCTCATATGCACCGCACGAGAACAAGCATATTTGAGTGCTCAACTCATAACTTTTTCATTATTTTATTTCCCACACCTATAACGTAGCCATCTAAAAATTTTGCTTTTTATATTATGAAAATGTAATTTAAGCAGATGGAGTCCATTGGAAAGCTATTATTAAAACAACAAATAATCATACAATAACATAACATCAAAATTTTATCCAACTATATGAGCTCTACTATATGAATCTTTTTCCTCCATAATTTTAATAAATATATAATCATGTTTATTAGAATTATAGAGATATCTTAATATTGATTTGTATTTATTTTGTAAAAGCAATTAACCTTGTAAAATAAAAAACTTAATCTAGCCAAAAAATGAAGTTGAATAAAATATTTTGTGTTTTCAATAAAATTAAAAATGAAAACGCATAAA
>NW_021415644.1:0-328 GCF_001605985.2 Dendrobium catenatum | reverse complement strand
ATTTAATTATGCCAAATTCCTATCCTTATTGCTCCATTCACTAAAAGATACTTGAGTTTTCACGCCATTCACAAGTTTAAATGATGCAACGTAACCTTCTTGAACCAACATCCACATACGATAATCTATAAACTGTTAAAAAGTAGACATTCTAATTTTCTAGAAATCAAACAAAATATTGTTAAACAGAGGTGGATAGGTTATTGAATAAAGCTTTGTAGTATTATGATTGCTAAAATGAGATATGATCATTTTTTAAAAGTTTTTTAACATATTATTTTTGAAACCTTGCTCTGATTCCAATTGAAAGTACGAGATGCGCTAAGAG
>NW_021415643.1:0-262 GCF_001605985.2 Dendrobium catenatum | reverse complement strand
TAGGTTCACCTATAATCAATTCCCTTGGGTGGTTTTTGGAAAATCTCAAATCTCTATGCAAAGGGTTTTCTCTTTCCAAATTCTCTTCCACATTTTCTTCCAAATTTATTCTATCAATCTTTTGGAAGTTTTCCTCAATCTCGTCTTTAATAACATTTGGCTCTTCCAAATTTCTAAATTCATCAAATATAACATGTTTGGTTTCTTCAATGACCAAAGTTCTTATGTTGAATACTCTATAATATTTTCCAACACTTGAATA
>NW_021415642.1:0-257 GCF_001605985.2 Dendrobium catenatum | reverse complement strand
ATATATATATATATATATATTTTTTTTTTCGGACTCTGCAAGCTACGACGTCCGAAAATAAGGGGGCAACTGATATGTCATCAAAAATCATCTTGATCAAGTGCGAATCTTGAGGCAAAATTGAATTGTAAGCTTCCGAAATTAAAAATGGGATCATCTGAATTCCGATTTAAGCAAACTTATAGTCGAATTGATCATCTAAAAAATATGAACCCAACGGCACCAAATTCGACACAATCTGAGCTCAAATGGGTCCA
>NW_021415641.1:0-923 GCF_001605985.2 Dendrobium catenatum | reverse complement strand
ACTAATAATGTTCATATTCAAATATTGCATTGACAAAATAACCATCAAATTCTTATAATATCATTTAAATTGAATATCACATTAAAATGATTAATTTAATGTAATTCTTAATTTTTTGCTAATTTTTTAGTTATTTGACTATGAATTTGCTTGAGCTAACTATAGCATTTTATAAAGTATAAAGTATAAATATGATTGTAAGTTGATGTGAGAAAAATAACTTTTGAAAATTATTGTGAATATCATAAATATATGTTTTAAAAAAATTCAAATTATCATTAACAACATCGATTGTAAAAAGTATCTTCCCACCACATAATTTTTAAAAAAAGTAGCAAAAAAAAAAAACTTTAATTACAATATGAAGAAAAAGTTGTGATAAAGTTATTCCAAATAGATCCTATATCACAACAAAATGCATAACTTCAATTTTTCATTTTAAATTAGTAATGCCACGCAAGGTGAGAAAAATCAAACAAAAAAAAAGTCAAAATGGGTGTAATTAACAAGAAAATTTTTTTCTTTGATAACCTGTTAATGCAACATAAGACAATATATCAAATAGTTAGGTACACATTTTGTGCCCTTTTTTCAACATATGCAACTTATTTTTTGTAAGTGTTTTAAGCATTTGATTGAGGAATATATATTTTTCAATATCATCAATTTATTAATCAACTATATATTATAAGCTATAAAGATATAAACATTCAATCAAAGAAATATTATGGCACTCGTTTATTATAATCATGTTTATTCACTTTATACTTTCATTGGTTTTATTCGAGCGAAATAGTTCAAAATCACTCAAAAATTAACATGAGTAAATAAGAAAATACACATATATTTATTGATAAAATATCATATCATATGTGAGAGAGAGGTAACGAGTGTCATAAGAAGAGAAATATATTCAAATAACG
>NW_021415640.1:0-235 GCF_001605985.2 Dendrobium catenatum | reverse complement strand
CTATGTGGATGATTTGGTCGTCAAAAGCAAGGTCCGCGGAGATCACCTCAGAGATCTGCGAATCATTTTTGAACGCCTACACAAGTTTGATTTAAAGATGAATCCTTTAAAATGCGCATTTGGAGTTAGTGCAGGAAAGTTCTTATGATTTATAGTCCACTATCGTGGCATTGAGATTGACCCTTCCATGATCAAGGTCATAGTGGATTTAAAACCCCCTAAAAGTCTCACCCAG
>NW_021415639.1:0-218 GCF_001605985.2 Dendrobium catenatum | reverse complement strand
AGCTACCTGGGCATTACTGCGTGCCTCGGCTTCGCCAGGGGTAGAGGAAAGGACGTGATTGAGGAAGCCGCCGTCGGTGCTATCAGGGATGTCGCGGTCGGTGCTATTAGGGATGTCACGGTCCGCGATCAACGAATCTAGCCTAGAGCAGAGATATTTAATCTGTTTTCGGAGCTCTGCTACTTCCTTCACAAGATCGGAATTGAGGGTTTTCAAGT
>NW_021415638.1:0-270 GCF_001605985.2 Dendrobium catenatum | reverse complement strand
ATACTCCTTCATCAGATTTAGGATCAAATTTTCCTAAATGAGACTTCCCATTGTTGTGAATAAAAACCTTACAACCAAAGATATAAAGGTGGGAAAGATTGGATGTCCCACCCTTAAGGATCTTATAGGGTATATTTTCTAATTTGTCTCTAACATTCACCCTATTCAACACATAGCAAGCTATGTTAACCGCTTCAGCCCAAAAGTATTTTGGAACTGAATACTCAGCAAGCATGGCTCTAGCAGCTTCCACCAAGGTCCGGTTCTTCC
>NW_021415637.1:0-299 GCF_001605985.2 Dendrobium catenatum | reverse complement strand
ATTATTGCAAATATGAAATTTTCTGAAGTTCTAAGTACACAACAAAAAAGATATTATTGATTGAATAAAGCATCCTATAAAATTAATATTCCTTAAACTTCATTTTAAGTTAGTAATTAAATAAATTTAAACATTTTTAAGGAACTTAAAGACTAAATGAATCAAATTTGAATAGAGTCCAACTCTTTTATTTATATTCAAGAACTTGCTTATTTGTCATTTAACAAGTAATTTATATAAGGCTTTATATTAATCTTTATAATAACTACTATATTATTTAATTAAATTTTAGTTAAATA
>NW_021415636.1:0-229 GCF_001605985.2 Dendrobium catenatum | reverse complement strand
GTTTGTATTTGATTTCTCATATAAGTGCATGAACTTGAGGTGCAAAGCGTAGGTTCATGTGTATATATCATCTTTTGTAACGATAATTCATATGCATATTTAATTATTATTTACACTGTCAATTATATAATTAATAGTTACTATTTCAAATAATATTAGTTAAGCTAATTATATTAATTTTTAATTACAAAATATAGTACTAATTATTTAATTAAAGCTAAATTTAGAT
>NW_021415635.1:0-4469 GCF_001605985.2 Dendrobium catenatum | reverse complement strand
AGCTCAAGCTCGAGTTCGAGTTGTTCTTTTGAGAGACGATTCGAGCTCAAGTTTGCTGCTACTCGAGCTCGGCTAAAATTGTTTACATCCATAACCATGTCGGCCCCAGCCAAAACAACCATTTGGCTGGGCGAAATAATGGGCAGTGGGAGGGGGCACACTTGTCAATGGCGCAAAATAGGGCGCGCCATGGCGCACGGCGTGGCGCGGCGCACATACGGCGCCATGTTCATGGCGAGGCGCATGTGTTTAAAATAGCGTGCGCTATTTGCGCCACATGTGAGCCATGACACATGGCGCACGGCACAAAATTGCGCGCCAAATTGTTGCTTCCGCCGAATCGTCCCACAGAGTAGTGCTTCTGCCAATATCGAGTGATCGGTACCACCCGGTATTGCTATGTACATGCTCGGTACATGCTCGGTATCGCTAATTACATGCTCGGTATTGCTATGTACATGCTCGGTACCACTCGGTATATGCTCTGTATTGCTATGTACATGCTCGGTACCGCTCGGTACATGCTCAGTACCGCTAAGTACATGCTCGGTACCGCTCGGTATCGCTATGTACATGCTCGGTACTGCTTAGTAAATTCTCGTTACCGCTAAGTACATGCTTGGTATCGCTATGTACATGCTCCGTACCGCTTGGTATCGCTATGTACATGTTCGGTACTGCTCGGTACCTCTAGGTACACGCTCGGTACCGCTATGTACACGCTTGTTTTTCATTATTATGATAGCTTGTATTTCATTTTTAATGATATTTCATATGAATGTTTATTATTTTATAATTTTTATTTAGTTTGTGCCATGTTCACGCCGTGCGCTATGCGCCATGGCTCCAAAGGGACCTTTGCGCCATGGTGCGCCATTCGCCATTAACAGGTATGGGAGGGGGGATTTTGGTCCCCCTTGTGGGGCTCAGAGGAGCTGTTATTCACTATGTAAGGAGGAGGAATCAAGATGGAGGATGGAGCTGTTTAGTAAGGTTTTATTTGTGTTCATTATATGTTATGGCTATTTAAGGGGGATATTTCGAGGTTTCATCGTACGGGTGCTAAGTTTATTTTTCCTCTTTTGGTGTGAGCTTCCTAGCAGCGGCTATGCCAGCTCAGACCACCCCAGCCAGGCCTTAGGGGCGTAATTGTAGTTTGGGCCGGTGTCAAGCTCGACTCATTAACAAGCTCGTGAGCCAAGCTTACGAGCCACAAGCTTGATTGAAGGCTTGCTCAGGTTAGTGCACAGAAATAATTTGATTATTTAATAATATTTCATATATAAAATATAATATACCCAACATTTATTATATATTAATAGAATTATTATAATGTAAAACAACAACTATACAACATTTAAAAAAAAACTAAGATAACTATTACTTTTTTTTCAAGAGAAAAACGTGCTGCAGCTGCCCAGCATTTATTTTAAATACTATTACTTTAATATTTATTACTTAAAGCAGCCTCTTTGAGACCAAGTCCATAATTTCTCCAAAAAAAAGATCAGCGGGTCCGTAGACTCCACACTTCTTCTTCCATGAAACACAAATCATGGGTGCGTAAGTTTATTTTCCCTCTTTTGGTGTGAGTTTCCTAGCGGCGGCTAGGATTTGTGGGAGAACTGATCTACCTCTCTAATAGTAGATCAATTGTATCTTTCGTTATTGTCGAAGGAGTAATAAAAAATCAACCCTCATATTTGTGTTCATGCATTTTCTTCTTATCTATTTTGTTGTCTTTGCATCCAAGTTGCATCATAATGTTGATCTCTTCTTTAACTTATTTATATGGGTTTAAGATGCTGGTCTTTATAAAATTATAGTTTGATGGAATCTTTAGAAATTTTACTGTTTGGTAGAAGATGTATTTTTGCATTTTTGTATTTTGTAAATGCCTTTTGATTGTTATTTGGTGGCTTGGTTAGAGGTGTAAATGGGTAAGATTCCGTGGATCCTTATTTAAATAAGTATAGATAATATTCTATTTGACTTTGGGATAAATAAATTATGTTTAATTTTGTTGGGAATTGAGAATTGACAAGAGATAATTTTGTTTGGTTTTATTAATTCATCATTTAAACCTATTAAATATCATAGTAGTAAAATATGAAGCCAGTACCATTATAATATTTTTTTTTCTATGCTTCATCATATTGTTTTATATTACTACTATGTTATTTTCCTATGAAGCATATGAGCTTTTGATTGACTAGTTGGTCGGTTTGTATTATTGGCAGCTGATATTGAAAGTGGCCTATATTTTTTCTGGTGCCAGTTTTTAAGAATAAAACCTGACTTCATTTAATTAACTAGAAATAATGAAAATGTATAGCTTATTTAGTTTATGATAATATATCAATTATACTATTCTTACAACCCTAGTTTTGCTGGTAGGTTTGCAGAGCAGTCCAAAATAATTGTTCTACTATAGTTATTGTTAAGCAATTTTAGAGTAAAAAATCGAAGCACATAGTTGAGGAAGCTTTAGGTCGAACATAAAATAAAATATCCGTTTAGTGAGTGACTTGCTTTTTTTCAATGAGTTTTTGTCACCCTGGTAATAGTTCAAGTTAACATTTTAGATAACAAATGGCATAGCAAGAGTGACTTGCTTTTTTTCAATGAGTTTTTCTCTCACTAGTAATAGCGCAAGTTAACATTTTCTATGACAAATGGCATAGCGAGGCACGCAGCATGCACTATGAAGAGAAGCGTAGGTGTGTAAAATAGGGCAAATTATTGGGCCAGGTGACCGGACGCGGAGATAGGTCCGGATATTAATAAAATATTATTTTAAATTAAGCGCAGGTAAAGCGCAGGTAAAGCGCAAGTAAAGCGCATGTAAAGCGCAGGCAAAGCGCAAGTAAAAGCGCAACTAAAGCGCAAGTCAAAAAGCGCAACTAAAGCGCAGGTAAAGCGCAACTAAAGCGCAAGTCAAAAGCGCAGTCAAAAGCGCAGGTGACGCGGCAAATTTTTATTGGATGTCCGAACTTATTTTTCGCCTCCGATCACCTGACCCAATAATTTGCCGTAAAATAGTGCGTGATATTTCCACTTTGTAGGGTAGTGCATGAGCTATCCTGAATCAGGCCAATTGTTTTTGGTGATACCGTGATAGATGTATGATGCGGGTATCCCATTACTATTATGAAGTATATTAGCTTGTCGATGATATTTGTAGCTTTTGGACAATTTGGTCATGGAATGAAAACCCCCAAGCTATAGTGAGGAGTGGTCTCCTTAATAAAAAAATGGAAGTACAAGTCACTACTGTTGTTTTGGCCTCATACATAAGATTGTTTTAAATATGATTATTTTCTCATGTATATTAAAACAGAAAGATTTTGGTGAATTTCATTGATGATGCTAATGTTAGTTTATAGGAATAATTAGATGATTAGTTTGATGAACAGGTTAAACTAATGTTTTGTGAAGAAAAAACTCGCATGGGGTATTATTGTAAGAGTTAGCGGTGTTAATGAGAGAAACGACTACATGTTAGACTAGTCTAAAGGAAAATAAAATGAAATATCATCTAGGCTTTGAATACATACAGATGAAGATGATGAAGGAGATAACAAGGATTATGCTGTGGGAGAAGATGATAATGAGGAATATGCTATTTTGGCCTATGATGATAATGATTACTCTATGGTTGAGTAATTTAGCTTTCTAAATTTAAGCATGAGATTTATATTGAACAATTACATATTTCTAAACGTAGGTATCGATAATTCTTATGATCATCTTTCTATGAGAGATTATAAACTTCATTATTTTACAATTTTTCCTATTATAATTTTTGTGACTACCATGATAGTTTCATTTGCCAATCTAATTAATTTTTTCTATGATTGTTTTTAATTAACTTTAACGCATGTTAAAGTTGAACAATCCTATGATCTATATCTCTCACTAGTTTTGTAAGTTTTTGGATAATTTCTCATGTTATTAATCGTTAAAATATTATTATTTTTTATTATTTGTTTTTTAAGTTTTCGAATATTGAGTGCCGTGTATGTGTTGTGTGATATGGTGATGATTTAAAGGGACTCTTGTGCATTAGTACTAGGGCTCAAAGGGAACTACTGTACTATAATATGGCTTTAACCGTTAACAAAAATGGGTTTTTGTTTTTTAATCTACTTCTTTGGAATAGTTTTAGGTCATTTGGGTTGGTGAGGAGCTATTACGCATAACAGTGGGTTAAGATATGGTATCTTTGGTTTGAAAAAAATAATACATTGAATTTAGTCTTGCAAGAGTAATTTTTCCTCTAATACATAATATGGAGATATCAAATTACTCTATTAGTGTGTCAGTATCTGGGCGAAGCAGATGGGACATTGTTCTTTTGTATTGTTAGGCTTATCGGTCTGAATATTCTTTAGTTTATGTTTAGCATTGAATTCATTGAAACCCACTTACAATGAAAACAAATTATTGTCCATTTATTTCTTTGTTGT
>NW_021415634.1:0-263 GCF_001605985.2 Dendrobium catenatum | reverse complement strand
AGAGTCCAGATAGTCTGACCTATGAGGACGAGGTGCTGGACCTAGGGAAGCCCAGTCTTCTAAAAAATTATTTTCTAAGCCTATTTTTTTTAAAAAAAAAAAATTCAAGCATAATTTATTTGAAGTTGTCAAATAGCATGCATTGCATTAAAAATAAATTAAAAGAGTCAAAATTTTAATTGCATTAGTCCTTAGGATTTTGCACCCTACATAAGTCAAAGGGGCTAATTAGGGAAATCTCTAGATGTCGGCCCCAGCTCTCC
>NW_021415633.1:0-320 GCF_001605985.2 Dendrobium catenatum | reverse complement strand
CGAAAATCCTTCGCAGGCCTCGATCCTTGCCTTCTTCACATCTATAAAACGAAGAGGGAGAGACTTCCATCGGCTGCTCTTCGACTCTCAACACCAGACCAAGCTCTCGGCTCTCCAACTCTACACGAAATCCTTTTCCCGTTCGCTTCTTCCACGACCAAATCCCGACCTCCTCTCCCACAGCAGCTGCCTCCGATCTCACTACCCTAGTCCGACGCCGGAGCCTCTTTCCCGACTGCTCTCCTCCTACAGTCGAAGCCTCCCGATCACCCCACTGCCATTGCCGACCTCCTCTGGCCGCGAGAGAGAGAGAGAGAGAG
>NW_021415632.1:0-514 GCF_001605985.2 Dendrobium catenatum | reverse complement strand
AGGTGTTAATATCGTATGTACGATATTACACCTCTTATAGATTTAGGGTCTAAAGGTGAGTGATACAAGTGTACCACTATACACCTTATTGGTGGGCAAGCTATCCATCCTTTCGGAAGCTATAAATCCTACCCATCCGCGTCACACAGATGACGCCACCTCTCTCTTTCTCTCGTACATGTCTGAGTGCGTTGTCCTTTCTTTTTCTCTAGTTTCCACTTCTTCGAGCCGACCGGATATTGAATGAACCATGTGTGATTGATTAAGCCAACTTGGGACACTCTTTCTCTTTGATTAGGAAAGCCTAGAATTTTCCCTTCACACTAAACCCATTTGGAGAAGATAATCTAACATCCTTAATAGAGAGTTTTCCTAAGTCAAGGCTTAGGATGTAATTAACTACGGGGGCTTGCGCCCGTAGGAAACCGATCCCCACAATCAAATAAACCCCATTCGAGTTGATGCATTGAATGGGGCAAATCTCGTGAACTTTTGGGTTATAGATATTATTATC
>NW_021415631.1:0-1661 GCF_001605985.2 Dendrobium catenatum | reverse complement strand
GACCACCAAGAATCATAATCACATGCTTTCCTTAGATTTGATTTGAATATTGAATTTTTTAGCATTGAATACAAGTTTCGTAGTTCAATTGTTGTTGTTTCTTGTCATATATTTTTAGTGTTGTTGATGTCATTGAGCAAGAGGTTTCATGTAACCTAGTTAGCTTTTTAGCCTTTTTTGCATTATTTTGGTTTTTATAGGTAGTATTGATAAGGTCAGTGATTTTATGAATTTATCTAATCAAAATTTAGAAGTTTAATTTTTATATATGCTTTAAAATTCTTGTTTCTGACATTATATTAAGGATGCTTTCTCTCATGTTGTTGATTTATTAATAGATGCTTTACTATTTCTATGATTTGCACTTAAAATGGCATGTCATACCAAGTGTTACAAGCTATCGCTCTAATGGAGCCTTGTACCATATTATGCATTCCCCATTAAAAGCATGTACAACAATAAGGCATAACCCTTTGACAGTGAAAGGCAATCAATACCAAGCAGAGTTTAACTGAGTCAAGCAAGTAAATGGAGTTAAATCTGGCTGAAATTTTAGTTGTAAGAATCTGAATAGGCTAGGGCATTTACTGATGGGGACATCAGATCATCATGGAGAGTTTATCAGAGACGTGGCCGTAGATCTACGGCCGCGATCGAGTCTTTATATTTTTGAGTCTTTGATGTATTTTTATTTTCATGTAGCTTGTCATTTGCTTATGTGGCTGTAAAACCCGAAATTCGTCGATTGAGTGCGTCGCACGCATATCGATGCGCCGCGACGAACTTAAGTGAATTTTCGATGTCGTCGGAATTTGACGAAATAAATTTCATTAGATTCGTCTCGAAATTTCGAGCAAAACAGTATAAAGAACTTATATTAAATTTCGCGCGGATTTGGAGTTAAAATTTGCCGAAGTGCTTTAAGTAACTTTTGGCTAGACTTTCCATTTTTACCCCTAAGCCCCTCTTAAGGGAAATGAGTTTGGCAAGGGCACATGCATAAAATGGCATTTGCATTTCACTAAAATCACTCATAAGCCCTAAGGGACCGAAAAATTTCGGTCCCTTGTTGTTTTGTTCGGCCGACCGAGAGAGAGGGCGACGGGAGAAGGGAGAAGCGGCGGGAGCTCCTTCCAAGTCGGCGATTCCGGCGAGATTCCGGCGAGAATCTTTAGGAAAAACGTGGGGAAAGCCTTTGAGTAAGTGTTTCTTCAATTATATGAAAGATTTCATGAGATTTTGTGTTTAGAAAAATTTTAAGGTTTGTGTTTTTGAGAAATTTCTTTAGGAAACTTTTAGAGTTTGACTTGATCTATGTTTTCCTACCATTCATGTCAAATTTTTTTTAGAAAAACATTAAATCCGAAATTAGGGCTTATTAAAACATTTTACTTTAAGTAAGGATTGATGTTAGGAATGATTTACAAGCATAATTGAAATAAGATTTTAAGTTTTCCTTAACAAAATTTTAGAGTTTTAAATTAGGGCTTATTCAAAAGATAGGGTTTTGATCTTGCATGTTCACGAATGTTATTCCTAATGGTTTAGGAGGCCTCTAATGAAAAAGAAAAATGAAATTTTGATAAAAAAATCTTTTTCCCTAATTTATTAATTAATTAATCTGAAATCAACAATTAAATTTTAGAATGAAATTAATGATT
>NW_021415630.1:0-235 GCF_001605985.2 Dendrobium catenatum | reverse complement strand
AGAATGACCCTGTTAAAGTTGAAGCTATCTTAGATATGCTATCCCCTAAGAGCCTTACTCAGTTAAGGTTTCTACAAGGTAGATTAGCATATATAAGGAGGTTTATTTCTAATCTTTCTAGGAGATGTCAACCCTTTTCTGTCCTTGCAAAAATGGATACTAAATTCGTATGGGACGAGAAGTGCTAGAATGCCTTTGACGATATTAAACAATACCTTTCCAACCCGCCAGTTTT
>NW_021415629.1:0-334 GCF_001605985.2 Dendrobium catenatum | reverse complement strand
TAAACTTGAATTATGGAGATCGACCTTAGAGTCTAAAGGTTTTTGTTTGAGGGGATCTAAAATCAAATACATGGAATGTAACTTTACTAGTAATAGATCTAGTGGGGGATTATGACTTTGGGTGATCAAATCATTAATAAGAGTACATGTTTTAGATATCTCGGGTCTATTGTTCAAAGTGATTATGAAATAGATGGGTGTTGACACCAAAAATATATCTAACGAGCATAACAAACAAGTCCAATGAGTTCGACGATTGATCAATGATGCGCTGTATGAATAAGATTGACATACGCCTATGGCTTGCAAAATCCCTCAAAATGACTTCCGATCA
>NW_021415628.1:0-247 GCF_001605985.2 Dendrobium catenatum | reverse complement strand
TGATGGCTTTAGCAAATAATAACTAATGAAATTAGTTTTATTTAGTAAAGTCAAGATTTGAAAAAGTTGAATGTGGTTTGGCACGAATAAGAATTTTGAATTTGATTTTGATATGATTGAAACCTTTTTTATAAATCAAGACTAACTTCAAGAGTGTAAATAGGATGAAGAAAAGATGCCGCTAGAAATGCTTATACTTTTCTTCGGGTTGAAAATTAGGATGCCACTAGGGATGCTTACTCCTAAC
>NW_021415627.1:0-213 GCF_001605985.2 Dendrobium catenatum | reverse complement strand
TTCAGTCATCCACTAGTAAATATCAAGATGACGAAGCCACGACTACTCATCTTTAACTGTCAGTCTGGGGAATGTCCATTATTTCTAATCAAGAATAGTCGATGCACTATATATCTTCTTTGAGTAGTACCAATATCAACAACAACATCAGGAATAGTAAGGGGCAAAGTCCCACGCAACTTTAATCTTTTAGCACCACCTATTAATATCTTC
>NW_021415626.1:0-542 GCF_001605985.2 Dendrobium catenatum | reverse complement strand
GGGACGGAATCTAGTTCTATGTTTGTAGCTAGGGAAGTTATTTCAATGGAAGCAATTTCCTTTTCCAATATAGCAAATATCTCAGGTAAATGGGGTGTCAACAAGCTTGGTAAGCTGTCAAATGATCATTGTCATCCCCCTCCACCCGGTTTGATCAAGTTTATATTTGATGCTTCACTTCTTCAATCATACAAAGGAGGTGTTGGAGGAATTTGTAGGGATTCCAAAGGAAGATTTTTAATAGAATTTGGATACCCCATTACTCATTGGGATGTTTCTAAACTTGAAATGCTTGCTGCTATTTCTTTCCAAAATATTTTTAAAGAAGATATGATGATGTATAAAGGCATCATCATCAAAGATGACAATGCAAATGTTATCAAGGCTTTGCAAGAAAAGTTGGTTCACAAGATAGATGAATGTAAAGGTACGTTCAAGATTTTTAAAAACATTATCTTCAATTGTATAGATAGGAAGTGTAATAAGTTAGCGGACCTTTGTGCTAACTATGCTATCGTATCTTCTTTTATTTGGGATGATTT
>NW_021415625.1:0-316 GCF_001605985.2 Dendrobium catenatum | reverse complement strand
TTTAGCATTGATATATTCATTCTTCTCATCATTAAAAGTTATTCATTCATCTTCAAGTTCAAATCTTTCACTATTTTTTATGTAATATATATATATCATCATATAGTATATCACCTATAACAAAAAAATCAATTTCATCATCAATACTTATTTACCATTATAATTCGAAGTGTCTATCTTTTAATTTTTTATAAAACATACAACAACAACAATAAGCTTGGATCTCACTACATGGGGTCAACTACATGAATTTTTTTTCTCAATTTTTTATACACATAATATAAATAATTCATCCTATAGTCAATCGGTTACCTCT
>NW_021415624.1:0-336 GCF_001605985.2 Dendrobium catenatum | reverse complement strand
TAAAAGCTATCAAATATCTTATTTAAAATTTCATTTTTTCTATAAATTTCTTCTTAAAAATATATTTAAGAGATTTAATTTACAGTTAACAGAAAAAAAAAAACATAAGGTAAATAAAAGTTACAGTTTATAACGTATGTGTGCTAATAAAGCTATCAGCTTTTGGTAGTATGATTCTTTTTAAATTTAATTTTTATTATGTTCATTTTTCTAATACAATTTTAAAGCATGATCTTTTTAAAATTTTAACATTTTGTGGGAGCACCCTTAGGCCCATACGGGCTATTTTTTTTTTAATCACACTTTGTTATTTCATTAAAAAAAATAATAGCCCGT
>NW_021415623.1:0-248 GCF_001605985.2 Dendrobium catenatum | reverse complement strand
CCTTCTAAAATGTTTAGTCATAGTGCAATGTCGTCTTCATCCTTAGATTGTGATATATCACTCTCTGACTCCTCCACTTTTAGTGCTATGTTCTTCTCCCTTCGTGATTCACCTGCATCAATATTTCTTTGACTCACTCTTTGCTCGTAAGTAATTAATAATCTGAGAAGATTGTCAATAGAATAAATATTTAAATCTTTAGATTATGGCTTAATCGCAATTATTTTAGCATCATATGTAATAAGCAA
>NW_021415622.1:0-403 GCF_001605985.2 Dendrobium catenatum | reverse complement strand
GATGTGCCGGCAGTGTAGCATAACAACGGCTACATCAGTCCTCCCCTGCTTCTTCAGAGCTCGACTCCGACGAGCTGATGGAGACCACTGCTTCGTCTGCGGGTTTGTATTGAGAAATATCAGAGACGTTGAAAGTGGGGGAAGTATTGTTATCCGGTGGTAAGGCAACGCGATATGCATTGTCGTTGATCTTCGCCACAATGGGAACTGGGCCAATCTTACGCTTGGCAAGTTTTGAATAAGTGCCGGGTGGGAATCGCTCGCGACGGAGGCGGACCATGACGAGGTCGCCCACTTGGAAGATCTTCTCACGGCGACGGGCGTCGGCGGCAGTCTTGTAGCGTTGATTGGCACGGATAAGCTGCTCCCTGATATCCTTCAACATGGTAGTGTGATCATCGGT
>NW_021415621.1:0-416 GCF_001605985.2 Dendrobium catenatum | reverse complement strand
AAAAAAATGGTTTAATCATGGCTCATCACATCAACCATCTGATATATTTGCTAAAATAATGGCAATCAAACATTTTCAAGAGCTATGTCACAATTTAACAATGAATGAACAAACTGTTAACTTGAAGGGGGTGATAATCAGTCTTGGTGTGCCGGACTCACCTTTATGGCACTTATTCTGCTGTGATCAGATATATTTTTATCAGCTTTGGCTTTATTTAGGACGGCTTTCTTACTACTTCATAAAACAGCTTTAATTTTTGTACTAAAAAACTGATTTAAGAAATAGTAAAAAAGCCGTTCTAAAGGAACCCTTAATCTTCACCGTTGTTGTATAACTAAAAGCATCTCATCATTCCTTTGTTTTCTACTTTTCCTCCATGCAGCTCATATGCTTGTTGTGACCATATAATGTAG
>NW_021415620.1:0-1972 GCF_001605985.2 Dendrobium catenatum | reverse complement strand
CAAAGGTTCAACAATATCATTATCCTCAGTTAAACATATTGTGTATATTTCCTTTTAATTACCATGAAAGTAGATATTTTTCTATGGACTTGAGCATTAAAATCACTATCTCATCTTCTTATAGTCTATTTCCAAGTTGTCCCCTTATAGACTAACATCAACATAATACTTTCTCTCTTCCCATCTTAATCTCTGAATACATGTATTCTCTTCGTTCTCAGAGAAACCAGTTTTCACATTCCACATTTCATGGAGCTATATATGGGAAATCTATTACTTTTATTGAAAACAAGCCATGAAAAAAAAAATCTCCTACATAACAACATGTTGGCCTCTTTTTTGGACTCGCTCATCATTAGTCCACATGTTTCCAAGCCATTTCGATGATCAAAATATTTTCAGATGTCGTAGAACATAGGTTTTGGAACTTCGGCCTGACACCTACAAACCTACCCTTAGCTGACAGCTCTCCATCTTTCGTCAACCATCAACAACCTTACACTGATTGTTATTACCTGGATTTTCCCTATCACATGGCCATAGTCTTAATGCCCCACCTAACACCCCTCTACAACATCTCGACATCATGGATGATGATTTCTTCATTAGCTTGATGACACTTTTCCCATCACCATGATCAACGACCTATAGAGCCATGGTCGAGGACCCTTTCATCACCCTACTAATCTCTCACCATCCTTTGTTGACATCTCTCAAGTCTTCTTGACTATTATGATTTAGTGATGTCTTGACAATGCATTCCCTTTCCATTCAACACTCTCTTAAGGCTAGCTTTGAGTCTCCATCATCTCAATGTCTCAACATTTTTTTGCTAGCATGTCCTAGGTTGACATCTCTACAACAAGTCATTACAAAAAGAAGACTTTAGGTAATAACCCTCAAAAGGTTAATTTTGAAGTCCTCGGGTCCTTTTTTGGCAACTTCCTAGTGTCTTTATACTGACATGTCCTAGGTGTACATTTATACAACTAATATCTTACTACAATTCCTGACTCATTGATGCTTTCATACAAGTTGAGTGATGCCACCACTAACATTGTGCGCCACCTAGAGATTTGGACACATGGATCATACAAAATCCTCTTTACAACTATCATCACATTGCTTCTAATCATTGATATAATTGGCCCTCAACCCATCAATACCCTTTTTGATGTGCAATAACCCCTACATTTCAGCAAGTCTCTACCTCCCAAAGCTATTAGCTTCCTCCTTCCTTTTCACATCATCAACTTCGCAAGTCTCATATGGCAACTTGGAGTAGCGACACTATAATCTAGGTTCTGTAGGAGTTATATTCCTCATAACTCACCCCAATATCATCTTGGGTCTGCTTCTTGACGCTCCATGGCCATTCATTGGGTCCTCCACCTAACAAACCCTTCCCAAGTTGCAATCACTAAAATAAGGGTTAGCAACCTTTTTTGAAAGATGATAGGAGTCCTTATAGGTACTAACAAAAAATCCCGTAAGTGGGTTTTTATGCTTAGTCTAGGATGTTTTAAAAAACCTTATCAACAGGCACCCTGCTAGCTACCGAATAGCTATCAACTTCATGCGTAACTATGCCAACGACCATAATAATGAGCGCACACACACACATTGCCAAGTAAATAACAAAGTCAATGACTTGATGATGCCAAACTGTTGGCCTTTCACCAACACACAACCATTACATCATCAACTCTTCACCGCTTTGACCTGTTGATTCATCCTCATCAACTTGTCGACCACCATCAAGCTATCAACTTTTAACACGAACAATTTTGGATGTTTTCTAGGGATCATAACCTTGCCATGCTCACATGTTGATCCATATAAATGATATAGTGTGGACCTATCGACCCTAAACCTTATGGGTCCCTCATCCCATGCTATTAGAATTATAACATACAAGCCTTCTTTGTCAACCAAGCCCCCCTTGCATTCATATTGTAATCATCTTATTCTT
>NW_021415619.1:0-377 GCF_001605985.2 Dendrobium catenatum | reverse complement strand
AAGTATGAAAGGGCTTATTTAACCATTATCACTTTCTAGGTCTGATGCTTCTGAGACCAGATCTGCCCATGAAATTTTTTATTTTTCATTATTTTTCCTGTTTGTAATTTGCTTCGCCTGGCCCTTTTCTTTTGTAGGAAGAATCATTAAATTAGGGCACTCTTTTTTTATATGTTCAGGCTTCCTACATCGAAAGCAAATAACGTCAGAAGAAATATGGACATCCTTACCATTTTTACCTTTTTTCCACTTTTGCTTGTGCTTTGGTGAGTGTTGTAATTTGCATGACAAGTCATTGGTATGGTCACCAACTAAACTTCCTTTTTCCGTTTCTTCGACGTTTAGAACGATCATTTCACCTGCATCCAAAAGTCTTT
>NW_021415618.1:0-435 GCF_001605985.2 Dendrobium catenatum | reverse complement strand
AGAATGTTTCACTGCAATTGATCACCGCTTTGATGCTTTATTTCAATATTTTCAACCAAATCCACCTCCACCACCAACTGATGAGGACCCGTCTGCTTAGATTGTTTGTGTTTGCATTCTAGTTTTTCTTCTTTTGCTTTTTGCTTTTAGTTGCTCCTCCTTTTTGTGCTGTCAAAAGGGGGAGAAGTTTGTTGTACTTGTTGTTATGCCTGTTATCTAAATGCATTCCTTTTGTTCTGTACTTGCTTTTGGTATCATATTTTTTTTTCTTCTTGCGTTTAATTGAAAAATAATAATAATAAAAAAATATAAATACAAAAAAATAAACAAAAACAAAAGAAATATTTTTCGTTCTAACTTGCAACAAATTATTTAACATCATCAAAAAGGGGGAGATAGTTGCAACCCATGACTCCGAGTTTGAGATTTTGATGA
>NW_021415617.1:0-465 GCF_001605985.2 Dendrobium catenatum | reverse complement strand
TCTTCTACACAGGTTAACGTCGTCGAGCAGGGCTCCGACTTACAACCTCGGAAAAGTCTCACATCCTTGGTTAACGTCGCCAGAATGTCGTCAATAGACTTATATCTGACTTCTCCATAATGTTAAAATTCTACCCGATTTTGAATTTCCTCCTGCGCTGAACTTTTGCATTGCAGGACTTTCGACGGACTAATACCCGACAATACTTCTACCCGACGTCGGACTTATGCTCATCAGCGGACTTCTACTCGACGTCGGACTTCTGCTCGTCAGCAGACTTCTACTCGACGTCAGACTTCTGCTTGTTAGCGGACTTCTACTCGTCGGAGGACTTCTGCCCGTCGACGAACTTTCATCGGTCTTCTGCCCGAGGCCGTACTTCTACATGACGTCGGACTTCTCCTTGTCGTCAAATTTCTGCTCATCAACGGACTTCTACTCATCGTCGGACTTCTGCCCGTCGAC
>NW_021415616.1:0-310 GCF_001605985.2 Dendrobium catenatum | reverse complement strand
AACATGTAACCCAAACCTATTCATACTAACGCACCCTATCATTTTTTCTGCCTTCTTATTTATACTTGTCGGACTATGGACACTTGGCAACTTACAACATCCACTCCCAAACCTATTCACACTAGCGCAGCCATCTATTCTTCTCTTAAAGCTTGTTGTTAGCTTTGCCCACTCTCAAAAAATAAAGTTGGCTCCTCCCTTGATAATGCATGAATAATCACTTAACACTTATATTGCACATTTTTAAAAATATATTTTAAATCTTCAAATTATATTTCACATATCAAAACAAGTTTAAAATTTTCTTATT
>NW_021415615.1:0-2108 GCF_001605985.2 Dendrobium catenatum | reverse complement strand
GGAGGCAGGGGAGAAATTTGGTGTCCACCGTATTCCGAGTCCCACCAGTTACCGGCCCAAGTAAAAACAAGGGCCGCCTCTTAGCACTTCATTTCTAGCCATCACGGGGAAAAAAAATACATACTATGAAAACAGTTCCGCACCCTCAAAGAGTGTGAGCTGAAATTCTCCACAACCATCCCATTGTCCTGTTGGACTCAGATTTTACCAAGAAGGAATAAGCTCTTCTACCCAAAATCTTCCCCACAATGCTCGCGGTCAAGCCAATCATCCGATCGTGCTCTAAACTTCTGTCCAAAATTCAAATATACAATGGAGATCCATTCCTGAGATAGCAATGAAGTCTTCCGGGATTTTGCTTATTGATCGGACATTGATCCGGAGCTTCTTCATGATTCCCATACTACCGCAACGTAACTGTAACGTTCGCTAGTTCACCCCCTTTTACCACGGTTCTCCCCGCTGTATACATTAATTTTGAATGGGACCAACATCCACATCCACAAGCATCGACAGGGCATTCAGTTGGCCTTGCTCAAAACCAGAGGAGCTGCTTCCTTCGCGCGATCACACCTTGCATCATCAATGTACACTACCTCCAATTTCCAGTCACCGCCATCCTTCCTCAACAAAGCACCATTTAGAATCAGCTTGATTATCATCCAGTAAATCTTCACTCACCTCCAAATCCGAACATTTCTGTCCCGCATTTTGCAGCATTCACTGTCCAAATGTTCTTCCACTGGCATTGCCACCGCTATCTTCAGTTCAGAGCTTGTATAGTCTTCAACCTCCATGGAAGAGGCGCGCGTAATTGCTACATCGGATTGAGGCTTACATATCACACTCCATTCGATTTCAGCTCCATCATCGTCTCCCATCGGAAAATGAGGATCCTCCTTCTGGCTCCATACCGCTTTGTTCCTGGTTTTCGTCGGATCCTATTCTTCCGATCTGTAGAAAATCCCTTTGGTTCATATTTGCTCGTTTCACTTCCCATCTACTTCACCGATCTTCCGACATCCAGATCTGTTAGTTCCCGAGCTTTCCCTCTCGTCTTAGCCAAATCGCAGTGTTTGCTGTGAGATTCCAGCCCGATAACGATCGCCTGTGCTTCTTAGAACCAACCAGATCGACCCCCCGTAGATCGTCGTCGCTCCCCTCGCACAGCCGTGCGCTCACCACCACCCCGCATTTATGTCTGGTTGAGCGGGGGGGAGACCTTCAGTCGCCCCCCGCCATCCCCGGAGGCTTTTCTCTCACTAAAACTCATATCGCTAGGAGATGAGAAGAAACGGGAGTAAAAAATGACGCCTTAGATGATGGAGAGAAGACCGAGAGAGAGGAGAGGCAGCAACGTTGAGAGCAGGAGCAAGCACTGGCGAGGAGGCAGGGAGGAGAAGAGGAGAGAGGAGTGAGAGGAGGGAGAAGGAGGGAGGAGAGAAGCAAGTTTGAGAACAAGCCTTGATAGAAAGAACAGAGAGAGCTAAGAGGGTAGCGAAGGGAGAGAGCCAACGGGAGAGGTAGAGGAGAGAGAGAAGAGGAGAGAGAGAGACAAGTGAAGCAAGCAATAGAGCAACTAGAGAAATAATTAGGAGAGAATAAGAGAGAGCAAGAGAGAGCAAGGGAGAGAGCCAGATAGCGAGAGGAGAGGAGAGAGATAAAAAAGAGAGGGAGGGATAGAGATGAGATTTATACTATGAGAGAGGCAAGACAGAGATGTTATTAAAAGATAGAGAGAGAGATTAGAGAGAAGTTTGGATAGAGAGGGAGAGAGAGATAGAGCGGAGAGAGAAGAGAGAGAGGGAGAGAAGAGAGAGGAGAGAGAGAGAAGAGAGAGATGAGGAGAGCTATGGAGGGCTTGTCGTCTCCGGTTTGGATACGATTACCCAATCTCCCTTTGCAATATTGGGATGAATGCAACATTGCTCGGATTGCTACAAAGATTGGTACTCCCTTATGGATCGATGCATTGACAGCAAACTGGGGAAGAAGAGAGTATGCTCGGGTTTGTGTGCGGATGAACTTGGCGAACAAACTCCAGGCGGGAGTTTGGGTCAATGGATGGAACGGGAGGTTTTATCAGAAGGTGGAATATGAAGGCATTG
>NW_021415614.1:0-281 GCF_001605985.2 Dendrobium catenatum | reverse complement strand
GTTGGGTGATGCCCTTCCTTAGACCCAGAGCTAGGTAATCCCTACTTTGGTTTCCAGTTAATCTGCCTATTTGGAGTAAGTCTTCTATCAGCATCCTATAGGCCTAAGGTTGGGTGATGCCCTTCCTTAGACCCAAGGTTAGGTTTTCTCTACCTTGGTTCCCAGTTGATCTGTCTACTAGGAGTAAGTCTTCTATCAGCATCCTGTAGGCCTAAAGTTGGGTGATGCTCTTCCTTAGACCCAAGGTTAGGTATTCCCTACTTTGGTTTCCAATTAATTTG
>NW_021415613.1:0-290 GCF_001605985.2 Dendrobium catenatum | reverse complement strand
TTAGAGGAAAGCCAAATTCTTCTACATAAGTGTTGATCCCACATCATTTGCAAGCAGAATGAGCCATTGTGCGGTATTTAGCTTCAACACTCAATTTAACTCGTCAAATTAGACAGTAGTTATGTTAATTGGTTTTTTTCTATATTTGCTTCTATTTTTTGGAGGGTTTTTTAGTTATTTTTATTATTATACGGTCAGTGCTAGATCTTCATTGGAGCAGCTTCATCCATTATAATGTTTAATATTTTATTTATGCTTACATGTTACCAGATTTGCTATGCTGGTGACGA
>NW_021415612.1:0-271 GCF_001605985.2 Dendrobium catenatum | reverse complement strand
CAGCAAGTTTCCTGCAAAATAACTAATGAGCTGTAGGAATAGCATCTTTAAAAAATCTCCACCAGAAAAAACTTTTCACGGGGGTGCAGTTTAAGTTTATTAACCCAACTTAACTGATAATCAGTGATTTCAAAAAAGCTCCTATATGCCATAGCTGCAACGGTCATATTCTTCCGAGAATGGATCAACTCAGGACAGTCCATGTTATCACAATGTTGGTGGAATTTTGAAAATAGGTTTTGAAAACTATTAGTTTTCTTTGGGAATCTTA
>NW_021415611.1:0-213 GCF_001605985.2 Dendrobium catenatum | reverse complement strand
ACGTGTGTGTTGATCAGATAGAACTTCACAAAAAAAAAGAGAATACAAATTAAAAAAAATTAATGAAAAATAGAAGAAAAGAAAAAGAAAGAAAAATAAAATCCAAAGAAAAAAACATATAAAAAAAACACAAAAATGAATAAAACATGCCTTCATAGAAAAATAAACACACAAACAGTGGTTTAAACATCATCTTTCTCCTGGTCTGATGAT
>NW_021415610.1:0-955 GCF_001605985.2 Dendrobium catenatum | reverse complement strand
ACAACAAATAGCCCTAACGGGTTCAACTGTTTATTTTATTGTTACAAACTGACTTTTCCTTTCATGTGAGACAGACAATTCATATGTGTTCTATTAGATCTATTATTTAAACATGTTCAACACCCAACCCCTAGTTTTTAAACGTGGGAAGTTAATTCCAAATTCAGGTGTCAAGCTTCGACCATATGAATAATTGAACCCGTATTCATTATTGATCTAAGCTTCAAAATGCAAATCAAACCTTCATCGCAAAACCCATTGGATTAATTTTTTACCTTGACGTGATTTTGGTTGACATGGCTTACCCAAGACTCCCAGTCAATAGTTAGAACTTGGTGTATGTGTGATCCAGTCTAGTCAAATTTGATGTGATTCATTTATAGGTTAAATAACCCAAATAAATTATTCCCATTTCATCCCTATTCCATGCCATGAGTTAAGCCATTATCCAAACGACTATCATGAGTCACAATCTTATGGTTTGATCAAGTACACACTTTGAACTGGGGGTAAATTATTTTCCATCATGTCTTGGTCCAACCGACTACATAATTAATAAATGAGATCATAATGAATGTTGACTTGGTCAACCAGGTCAGACCATGTTCTGAGTTATGGTCCAACATATATGTTTTGATCATTGGAGACCAATGTATGTGGTTTCATGGGTTAGGATGGCTATTTGGGTAAAATTGACCATTTGGACCCTTAAGGGGCCTTTGGTCAAGGGTCCAAATGGTCAACCTAGGTTAAATTGGTCAACCATATTGGACAAGGGCCTGGGTTTGCTTCCAATATATTCAAAATGATATATTGGATCCAATGGAGGTTGTTCCATCGAATGGTGATGTCATTTGGATTGAAATGACCATTTAAGCCCTTAAAGGCCAATTTGGTCAAAATATGTTGACTTGGTCAGTTATGCTTAATTAAGGCCTGGATTTGAGTCCAATGC
>NW_021415609.1:0-1202 GCF_001605985.2 Dendrobium catenatum | reverse complement strand
TGATAGAATTTTTGTAGATATCCAAAAGTGCAAGCAATTGAAAATTGGTCAAAGCCTACTATCATATTTAAGATACGTAACTTCTTGGGTATAGCTAGAAATTTGTGAAAGAATTCTCTCAAATTTGTGTCCCTCTGAAGAGATTAACACAGAAAGTAGTGCACTTTGAGTGGACATCTGATTGTGAGAACAATTTCCATAAACTTAAAAATTGTATGATATTAACTTCGACAATCTCATCTGAAACAAAAGGATTTCAAGTAATTAATAATGGCCAAATGTTTTTGCACAATTGGGTATTGAGTTGTTTTTTTTTTCGTGAGGCGAAGCATAAGCCTCAAGGTGCTTTGAGGCGTAAGCTCCAAAATCAAAATATTGCGTTAAGTCAAAATAAATTTTAAAAGTAATTTTTTATATAATACTCAAATAATATGTTAAAGGATGACATGTTAATTTTCTATTGAATTATAAAGTAACAAATTGACAAAAATATGAAATAAAAAATAGCATAAAACATAAAGTGACAAGTGATAAATTGCGTGAAATAAAATTGAAATCTAAATTTCACAAGAGCAAAATAATATTAAATATATAAATGATATAAAAGTATCATATAATATCAAGTTCAAATCTAAATTCATTTTTTCTTAATTCTCTACTAATCCACATTTAATTCCTAAGAAAAACTGAAATAGTTGAGAAAAACCTAAAAATCATCTACACTATCATCACTGAGGGGGTTTTTAAGGAGTTGTCATCATAACAACAAATTGGTCTCTCTCTTGTCTGATCCTATGAAGTCCAATATTTCTCAATTTGCTTCTTCTTCATATATTTCAGTTATCTTTCTCTTTCATAAATGTTTTTCTTTAACACAAAAATGGGATTAAGGCTTCGTTTGGGACGACTTTTTTACTGCTTCTTAAAGCAACTTCCGAGTACCAAAATTTAAAATTTTAGTACTCGAAAGCTTTTTAAGAAGCAGTAAAAAAGCCATCCCAAATGACGCCTAATACTCTTAAATTTTTAGAGGAGGTGGTGGTGGTGTGAGAGTTTCAAGTGATCCCCAACGGCGGCTACGACGACGATAACTATGGACAAAACGGATGGCTAAAGGATAAGGCAGTCGAGAGAAAGTTGTTGCAGCTTAGGGGTGCACTAAAGTGTGATTTGCTCGAGGCTTTAGTTTATGATTTAGTAAG
>NW_021415608.1:0-253 GCF_001605985.2 Dendrobium catenatum | reverse complement strand
TGTGTGATAGGAAAGTACCACTCAAATTTGAGGGAAAATTCTATAAGATGGTGATTAAACCTGCAATGCTTTATGGCGTAGAATGTTGGCCATTAAAAGAGAAGCATAATATTAAGTTACGTGTTGCATAGATGAGGATGCTCAGGTGGATGAGTGACTTTACTCTTAGAGACATGATATGAAATAAGCATATATGTGAAAAGGTGGGAGTAGCTATAGTGGTAGATAAGATTAGAGAGAGCCGCCTTAGATG
>NW_021415607.1:0-243 GCF_001605985.2 Dendrobium catenatum | reverse complement strand
TCTCTTTCTCTCTCTAAAACAGATATTTTGTTTTTAAGAATATTTTCTCTCTCATCAAAACGAGCTGATTTCTTTAAATCAGTTGTCTGATCGGCCCAGCCGATCGCCAAATCGTCCCGGGACGATCAGACCAGAAAAATCGTCCTGGACGATTCATAGAACTATTCTCAGGCCGATATTTTCTACAGTGCCGATCGGCCTGGACTATTTCCAATCGTCCTGGACGATCCTGAGAGGAAAAAA
>NW_021415606.1:0-1021 GCF_001605985.2 Dendrobium catenatum | reverse complement strand
CCTTTTAATGTAATGATTGAAATTTCAATAAGAAACTACACTGTTAAGTGTGCTCATCCTAGATAAATTCTGGGATAATTGACCTCCTAGGAAGTTATAACATCAGGACAATACCGTGAGGCCGTTATACCAAAGCAAACAATATCTCAGAAGTTAATAGTATGTGCTATTATATAACCAATCCCATTTGAATATTTTTAAGTTTCATATCATTACTAAAACCCAAAAGTATTTGACACTAATTTAATCAAGAGAATTCCTGATAAATTCTTATCTCTCGAGATATAATTAACAATAAATAATTGCCTTTATGGGGAACCTGTAACTCTAGAATAAAACAAATCATAGCTTTTTCTTGTAAGGTAGGGGAAAGATCTTCGGGTATAAAAATACCTTTTCAGAATTCATTTTTATTTAAAATTTATTTGTTGAATGTCATTATTATCTCTTAATATGGTATTATGTTCCTTTTGTTATATTTGATAATAATAGTGCATTTTTTTAAATCCATTTTTGCTTTCAAATCATTATGAGAATACTATTTTTATCTCTCAAGATAATATATTATTCCATTAGCAGCATTTTCTTGTAGGAATGGTCAAAATCATAAAATCTCATTTAACTTTTCAATAGCTCCCATAGTATATCATTTTGAACATTTTAGAATAAGTTTTTATCTTCATGATTTTGTTTGATTATATAGGATGCTTTACAAAAATCATATTTTTTTTATTGAATCCATTGTAGATGTTATATTCGACTCTTGAGATGATACATTATTCTCAATATAGCATAAAATCTCAAAATATGAAGAACATTAAATTTGTTTTATTTATTTATTTGTTTTATTTTATTTTCACATAATAAGTCAAAATATCTTTTAATAATAAATGAATGACTAACTCTTGATTCAAACAAAATGGGAAAAGTAAAACCAAAATGATAAGCCATACATATAACCACATATGTATCATTTCCAACCTCCTACTGAGTCAGACTATATACACATGCTTGGATTAAA
>NW_021415605.1:0-296 GCF_001605985.2 Dendrobium catenatum | reverse complement strand
CGCTACTGGACAGTTAATTTTGATGATGCAGAAGGTACAATCGAATGCAGTTGTGGAAAATGTACAGGACATTTAACGTTAATTTCACAATATGAATGTCTACAGCACATTTAAAATGTACAGGAGCCCTGAGTTTTGATATCAGTTTGAAAGCAGCCCTGAGTTTCGTCGTGTAAGTGATCAATCTGTAATCATAGCTAAGTCAAATTAACGTTAATTTCACAATATGAATGTCTACAGCACATTTAAAATGTACAGGACCCGACTAACCACTTGTGGGAGCACAGCCCGATGCA
>NW_021415604.1:0-996 GCF_001605985.2 Dendrobium catenatum | reverse complement strand
CGTATCTCTACGTCAGGTGGGAGGACGCAATAATTTTCATACCAAGGGGACGCTCAGGGCTTCAAAGCTCACCCTGGTTGGGATTTGATTGGTTAAGGACTATAGGAATATCATTTATAATTTGCTGATGGAACGGGGTATCCACCCACTGTCATTCTCGAAAGGGTGCTTGGCGGCATGACTAATCTTCGGCTGACCTAGAAGAGACATCTATCCCAGAAACCTTCTGGCCTGCACTTGATTGGGCCACACTTAAGAGATGCTGCCGCTCGAAAAATTGAGCACGAGTTGGAGGTTCCTAATCGTACTCATTCCCCAAATCAAGCCTGTCCTGAAAAAGCACACAGGGATATGATTCTTTTCAACTTCCCTACAATTCTTTCACCAGAAAGCCCTTTTCTTTTATTGGAGACTGTTAACAATAATATGTTCAGGTGATATCATTGGATTCCCTGAACTTGGCTCACATGAAGCTCTTATGGTAATTCTTAGGAGGAAATATGAAGGTGATGAGAAATCAGGTACAAATCTGGTACTTTTTTATGGATTTAGGATTTTTTTATTTTTTTTGGAAAATTTACATACATACAACTTTATTTCGTGTTATTTACATATCTAACATTTAAAACATTAATATTACATGTCTACCACCCATATATAACTTTAATATCAAATATATGACTACTGTAATTCGTTTCTTTCATTCATACTATCCTGTAAACTTTAATATTTCATTCCATGCATCCAAATTTGTTATATTGGTGGTAGATATGTAGTATTATTGTTTTAGATATTTGATATGTAAATAGTATGAAATAAAGTGGTATATATGTAAATCCCCCCCTTTTTTTTCCTTCTTGGTTACAACAATGCATGTTAAGATATATGTTAGCCCAGAAAAAGTTTATACCTCTTTGGGGGGATTTACATATATGCAAGATTGATATATGTTAGATATATGTTACTGAGAATATGTTACTAAGAAGATTCTTCATC
>NW_021415603.1:0-582 GCF_001605985.2 Dendrobium catenatum | reverse complement strand
AGAGACTACACATGTAGTATTTGATGAGTCTGATCCCAAAAAGCCTGGTGTTGAGGATGATGATGATGTTGGAGAGGTTACCACTGGAGTTAAAAATTTGGAGAAGGGGGTAGGTCACAAAAACATTGAAGGAGTAGGAGATGTCACCCAAGGAGTAGAAAACATAGATCTGGAGGAAAGGGTTGGACCGTCCCACACCTTGCCTAGAGATTGGAAATACTCTACAAGTCACCCCAAGGATTTGATCTTAAGAGACCTTTTTGATGGAGTTAGGACTAGATATGGACTTAGGAAGTAGGTGAACCAGTCTGCCTTTATCTCAATGATTGAACCCACCAACATAAATCATGCCCTTACTGATGAGTTTTGGATTTTAGCCATGCAAGAGGAGTTAAATCAATTTGTAAGGAATGATGTTTGGGAGCTTGTAGAACGACCTAAGGGACAAAGTGTCATTGGAACAAAGTGGGTCTTTAAGAACAAGGTGAATGATTCTGGAGTAGTGGTTAGGAATAAAGCAATATTAGTGGCTAAGGGGTATAACAAAATAAAAGGGATAGACTTTGAGGAGACTTTTTCCCC
>NW_021415602.1:0-404 GCF_001605985.2 Dendrobium catenatum | reverse complement strand
ATAGTTTCAACTCATTTTCATTAAGTTCATATAACAAATTTTTTCGTTTGAGACAACTTTTTTAAATTACCTTTTTAATATCAAAATTCTTAATTCGATATGATTTCACAATGTTAATGTTTTGGATTAATGTTAATGTTTTGGATTTCAAATGGCAGCAGGTAATTGTTGGGAAAGATTTTTTTAATCTTTTTTATAAAACAATATATTAGTTTATCATTATTATAATTTGGAATTAAAAAAAAAGAAAATTCGAACTGTAATGGCTTAAGTGCTATGAACCCATAATAATTTGCAAAAAGGTAAGACAAAAATTACATTAAATGACGAAGCTACTGTTCTGGCTTAAAATTTTCTTAAATTTACATTTTAAGTTTTAGTTAGTAATTATAGTTATTATGGTT
>NW_021415601.1:0-203 GCF_001605985.2 Dendrobium catenatum | reverse complement strand
TCTCACCAACCACTCCCTCTTATCCGCATAAAACAAAAGGAGAAAATGACAAATTTTGAACTTCCACTGGAATCTCTCTACACATTTCGTTTTTTTTAGTCCCTACTCTCTCTCACGCCTACACTGATGCTCCCAAAAAGACAAATAAAAAAAAAACCCACTTACACCTGATTTTCTCAGGCATAAAAGACCAAAACAACTAC
>NW_021415600.1:0-249 GCF_001605985.2 Dendrobium catenatum | reverse complement strand
CTTAGATATATAGGGCTCCTTAGTTTGACCGTAGGTTAAACCTTAGTCTAACATTGGGGATAGAGGCTTTCACCAACACATCCCCGATGGGTAGCAATATACACGTCCTAGTCACGGATTTCCCCCACCCAAAAAAGTTCGAATGGGGTTTAGTAGATTGTGGGAACCAAGTTTCCCACGAGCGCAAGCCCTCGTGGTTAATTACATCCTAGGCCGGAGCCCGAGAAAACTCTCGATTAAGAATCACGC
>NW_021415599.1:0-1218 GCF_001605985.2 Dendrobium catenatum | reverse complement strand
ATTTAAACGATGCTCCTGTATAAATAAAAATGGTTATGAAAATGAATTGAACGTCAAAATTATTAATAGAAATGTTAAATAAAAATGAATAATTATGATTGAATGCAAAATTGACTTATGTGAGATTATAAGGTTTATAATACATAAAAATTGCTTTCATCTTGTAAAACTTTGCTTTCCCATTTGGCGTGCGAGTGATCTATCATAGTGGTTCTTGAAGTCGTTGAGCCTTGCGAAAGTTTACCACATCAACAAAAACTCAAAAAAAAAATTGCTTCCTTGTTCAGAAAGGTGAAATTATAACACGAATGATCTACAAATTACCAAATAAACGAAATCCACTAAACCATAGTCAGGGATTCTTTCAAACATAAAAGATGAAAGCAAACTTACTGTCTTTCATTGCCTAACATGCAAACCAAATCTAACCAAGAAAAACAAGCTTCTCTTTTGCAAAAAAATAATCCTCTATAAGGGCATCTCCAACGGAGAACTCCAAAATTTACGGCAAAATAACGCAGAACTCCAAAATGGCGTGGTGCTGCTCCAATCGAACGCCATTTTAGGTGTTTTTCGGAAGTTAACGATCTTCTCCCTTTCGCGCATTTTATCGGTTGAGAGAGTAAAATGACGTGGGTGAAGTTCACCTGCAAGAAAATGGCGGAAATTTTTGCGTTCGGTTGGAGCAACGGACGGGCATACGCTCGTTTGGCGTTCGGTTGGAGATGCCCTAAGAGCATCTCCAACCGAACCCCAAACGTGCGTATGAGGTCGTTCGCTCACTCCATCCAAACGCCAAATCTTACGCCATTTACTTGCAGGTGAATAGTGTCACGCCAATATTGGCGTTGCACTGTTCACCTCCGCTATTTTACTCTCTCAACCAGAAAAACGCGCGAAAGGGAGAAAATCGTTAAGAAGCACTTAAAATAGAGTTGGATTCGAGCAACACCAGGACATTTTGGAGTTTTGTTATATTTTAACATGAAAAATGGAGTTCTCTGTTGCACATGCCCTAAGCAGAAAGAAGGATCCTGCAAAGCATCAATATGCAGATGGCAAATTACCCTAAATTTTCCAAACTAAGAAAGCGCGAAAAAGTATAAATAAATTCAAAAGACGCCTATAACGATTATTTACCTCGTCCTTGAGCATGTGGAGGAGCGTCGTCTTCCCGGCATTATCGATGCCAACGAAGAGGATCCTCGCCTCCTTCTG
>NW_021415598.1:0-383 GCF_001605985.2 Dendrobium catenatum | reverse complement strand
TGGAGGACCCATCACATGTATTAAATTTCGTATACGAACAGAATGTCAAAAGACCATAATAAGTGTAGGCTCCTACGACTAAGAAGGCAGGAGACTCGTTAGTGCACTATGACCCGCCTACAAAAATCAACAATTAGTGCACGACAGTCTACCTGTACGAAGCAGCGAATAATTCTTTTCAGATACTGCTACTCTAAGCCACCGGATCTGCAACTTCTATGCAAGCGGACAGAAGGCGTCTACAAGTACTTTCAAAGTATCCCTGCACGTGCACTATAAATTGTATACACATAGGTACACTAAAAGGGGTAAAAATAATTATAAAACCCGCATGTGCCTCGGCGAACGTGTTATTGGTACACACGTGACGTCTAGGGATGCTG
>NW_021415597.1:0-576 GCF_001605985.2 Dendrobium catenatum | reverse complement strand
AATTATCGGCTATGTTAATCTCAGAAAATTATAAATAATTTTTTTTTATTTCTTTTGAGAGGGACCCCAAATAAGAAGAAAAGGAAGAAAGCTTTTTTGCCATCAGACTCCTCCTCAATCACAGTCGGACTTCCACTCGGAAGTCGACCGATGTCGGAGTTCTGTTCGACCACCAACTGAAGTTCGAGTTATGCCCGATCACCTATTGACACTAGAGTTCCTCCCAACCTCCGTCTGACGTCGGATTTCTGTCAAACGGCCAATTAAAAATGGATTTCCAGTCGGATTTCCAATCTCCATTTGTAAATCTATTTCAACCCTACTTTTGATTACTGTAATCTGATTATCCTCAATTTTAAGGACGAGTCAGCCACTTGTAATCTAATTAAAACACTAGTGAAATCCTTTTCAACTAGGCGTGGCCTCGTGGTTTTCTATTTTTCAGGGTTTCCACGTAAAAATTCTGGTGTTATATTTTCCTTATATCTATGTGTTGGATATCCATACAATGCTGAGTCTAAAATTTTCTAACTCTATTGCCGCATATATTCTAGCCCGCAACAACTACATATATTT
>NW_021415596.1:0-701 GCF_001605985.2 Dendrobium catenatum | reverse complement strand
GAAAATCAACTTACAGACATTTTTACAAAACCTTTAGTCTTTGATACCTTCAGTACTTTAAGAACAATGCTTGGTATAATTGATTTGAATGCTTAAATAAAAATGTTTTTTCAACATTGATATTTATGTTTTTCTTAGTTTATTTTTTTTTAGTTTTGTTATGAATTTTGTGATTTTTTTAGTGCTTTAAATGAGTTTAATTTAGAGTCTATGGTTTTGTCTTTGTTTTCTATGTTTTGAATGTTTTGTTTGAATTTGTTCAATAAAATTAAAAAAAATCCAAAAATTGTGGAAATCGTTCGGGGCGAAATTTTTTCGTACTGGACGATGTGTGCAAAATTCAGTTTGCAAGAATTTTAACCGTTTTGAGAGCAGTTTTTAATTAGTTCGTTTGTACGATCAGATGATCATCCAGGACGAAATGTTTTTTCCTCTAAAACGTCGAGGCGATTGAATGCAGCGGTTGAGTGGATAAGGCAGTTTTAAATGTGATGTTCGTCCGTACGAACTTTTTGTTCGTATGTACGAACGGTCAAGTCAAAAAGCCTGTACGAAGGGACGCATCATAAATTGTGTTGATTACAAAAAGCAGTTACATTTTGGACGAATTTGATCGTCTGTACGATATATTTTCATCCAAATGAACGTTGATTTTCGTCCAGGAGGAACTGTTTTCGTCCAAGACGAACGTATCATTTTTC
>NW_021415595.1:0-237 GCF_001605985.2 Dendrobium catenatum | reverse complement strand
TGATTGAATGATCTGTAGAAGTATTAAAAAGAAAGAATCTTCTATCTAATTACAATTTTTAAATATAGAACAAAACATAAATTCTTCTTAAATTTTGTAATTAGTTTCATCCCTTAGCTCTGACGAACACGAAAAAAGAAATAATATATAGTTGTGCACAGATAAATAACGATTATAGCTAGAAAGACAAGCAATAAAATCATATATAGCTATTGATAAGTCATTGATAAAATTCTT
>NW_021415594.1:0-318 GCF_001605985.2 Dendrobium catenatum | reverse complement strand
TTTTATTATTCTTACTTACATTCTAAGATGTCTCACAGTCTTATTTATAGTGATTGTGTAAAGTTATTAAACTCTAAAAATATTTATTTAATTTGATTTCTAAATTTTATATAATTACGGAGCATCTAACTTTCTCTAAAACAATTTTTTTCATGAGTCCATAATAATTGTTCTTTCTCATAATAATTTTTAATTACTAAATTCCCTATATGATTCAACCAATGCTTTTTGAGAGTCTGATTACATGAATAACTTTAACCTGTTATTCATTCATCACAATTATTATAAAGTAACTATCGCAAACTTTTTATCCTCATA
>NW_021415593.1:0-663 GCF_001605985.2 Dendrobium catenatum | reverse complement strand
TACCAGCCGTGCTTCTCATGGGAGATGTTTTGCCAGAAAATGCACTCAAAAGCCTGGTTCATAGATCAACAATTCTTGAGCAACTATCTTCATACATTGCATTATTGGTAAGTACTGCACTGAAATCATTTATTAAACTAACTATATTTTAATTGTATGATTGCAAGAAATAAGTCATTGATTCTCATTCATAATTTGGCTTCAGAATCTAATGACTGAGGAAAGAAGTGCAGTTTATATGTACATGAAAGAACATAATTGCTCTGAGCAAGATGCACTGGCTTACATAGAGGAGAAGATCGATGATGCATTTGTTGAATTCACGCACGAGTACCTGAAGCCCAATATGCATATTCCACATGCTTGTCGCCGACTGATCTTCGAACATGGCAGAATTATTCGATTTTCTCTCAATAAAATAATCAATGGTCAACCTCTTGAAGGGATGGATAAAGTTTACACTCCAATACTCTAACTAAACCCATGCATCACCTATACAAATGTGTTTACCAGTTTTCGTTGGATGCTTGGTACGTAATACAGGTAAATGTTTAATTTCATCAACTAAATGGCGCCTATAGTGTGACTTAAAGCTTATGCCAATAATTCGAGACACATTGACATCAACATCATAGCCTATTTTGGCCCATGAGAAAATGTATT
>NW_021415592.1:0-556 GCF_001605985.2 Dendrobium catenatum | reverse complement strand
AGCCTAGAAAGTAATTTAAGTCTCCCATTATACTCATTTCAAATTCACTACTCATTGTTTTAGAAAAATCATCACAAAAATTTTTATTTGAAGAACCAAAAATGATATCATCCACATAAATTTAAACAATAAGTATATCCTTTCTAAATTTCTTCAAAAAGTGAGTTGTATCCACACTTCCATTTTCAAAAGATTTTTCAAGTAGGAAGGTGCTCAACCTCTCATTTGAAGCCTAGGTGCCTTTTTTAATCTATATAATGCATTTTTCAATTTGAAAACATGATTTGGGTATTTTGAATTTTCAAAACCTGGAGGTTGTTCTATAAATACATCCTCTTCAATTGCCCCATTTAAAAAGGCACTTTTCATATCCATTTGATATAATTTGAATCCTTTAAAATAAGCAAAGGCCAGTAAAACTCTAATTACTTCAAGTCTGGCTACAGGGGCAAAAGTCTCTTTATAATCAATCCCTTCAATCTGATTATACCCCTTAGCAACTAATCTAGCCTTATTTTTTATGACTACACCTGAGTCATTCATTTTATTTTTGAAT
>NW_021415591.1:0-433 GCF_001605985.2 Dendrobium catenatum | reverse complement strand
AGGGATTTTCACAGATTTCGACGCCTCTGACAAGACTAACGCAGAAGGCAGTACCTTTTATTTGGACACCGGAGTGTGAAGCTAGTTTTTCAGAGATTGAAGGACTGTTTGACTTCAGCTCCAGTGTTAGCACTTCCGTCAGGTACGGAAGGTTTTCAGGTGTTCAGTGAAGCTTCACTAAAAGGACTAGGTTGTGTGTTGATGCAGAACGGAAGGGTAATTGCTTATACCTCAAAACAGTTGAAACCACATGAGAAGAATTACCCGACGCATGATTTGGAGTTAGCTGCTGTTGTGTTTGCTTTGAAGATTTGGAGTCATTACCTGTATGGCGTCAGAGGTGAGATTTTTACTGATCATAAGAGCCTGAAGTACATTTTCACTCAGAAGGATCTCGATCTGAGATAGAGAAGATGGCTCGAGTTGATCAAGG
>NW_021415590.1:0-274 GCF_001605985.2 Dendrobium catenatum | reverse complement strand
CTATATTCTATCACTACATATAGAATTGTAGCTCTTACAATTCATTATGTGTGAAAAGAATATAAACACCTACAAATTTAACTCAAAAGATCAATCTTTCTGGCAAAGTCAAGTTTTGACATTTCACTCCCGAATAGTTCATCGGGGTGAAAGAGTCGGGTTGACTTGTTAGAATCCCCCTTGTAAATTTGTTAACCTTTTTTGTTGAACATGAGTTCAACATATTGAGTTTCAAAATAAAGAGAGGTTCTGCCAGATTTTCGAACTTTCAAAA
>NW_021415589.1:0-751 GCF_001605985.2 Dendrobium catenatum | reverse complement strand
GTGATTGTTGAGTTAGAAAGCCATCTTATTTAAAGAAGGCGATACGTTCGTCCTGGACGAAAAATGTTCGTCCTGGACAAAAATTATCATTCGTCTGGACGAAAAACGTTTCGTACAGACGATCAAATTCGTCCAAAATATAACGGCTTTTCGTAATCAACACAACTTACGATACATCCTTTCATACAAACTTTTTGACTTGACCGATCGTACAGACGATTAATGTTCATCCAGATGATCACACTTGTAATCGTTTTAATGGCAATTTTAAAACCGTCCCCTACATTGAACCGCCATATTTTTGTCCAGATGAAGTTCAGGTTCGTACAGACGAAGTTTATAATAAAAACAGTTTTATCCTTTCAACTACTCCAATCAATCGTCCCGACGTTTGAGAGAAAAAAAAATTTCGTCCCGGATGATCGTGCAGATCGTACAGACGAACTACATTAAAAAATGCTCTCAAGACGGTTTGAAATCACTTAGATTGACATTTTACACACATCGTCCAGTACGAAAATTGTTCGTCCCGGACGATTAACACAAATTTTTTTTGAATTTCTGTATTTTTATCAAAGAAATTAAATGAACATACAAAACATAATAAACAAAGACAAATGTACAGACTATAAATATAAAATCACTCAAAACAAATAAAAATCACAAAAACAAAATCATAAAAATATAAACTACGAAAATAGAAATATCAATGTTGCAAAAATATTTTTATTAAGCATTTAAATCAATTACA
>NW_021415588.1:0-332 GCF_001605985.2 Dendrobium catenatum | reverse complement strand
CCTCAAAAGCGTAGTATGAAATATATATCAAATACAAGGCTGAAAGCCACTGGAAAAAAAAAAAAGTGGAAGAGTATGATTTTACTTTCAAACTAATTATTTAATGTATATTATGACATATTATTACTTAATTTTCTTGATATTTTGTTTTTTTAAATAGGAAAATCACCCGTGAAGAAAAACACAACACAAATATCTACACCTTTAAAACAATGTAATTTTACAAGCATGTCTTAATGTTTAAGTGAGAAATTTATAAATGACGTACACTCCAGTCACCCATTAGCTAAGTAGTGTAATTTCACGATGAAGAATTTTTTTATACCTTAATA
>NW_021415587.1:0-313 GCF_001605985.2 Dendrobium catenatum | reverse complement strand
ATAGTATAACTATCAAGCTGTAAGTCTCATAATTTTGTTTCATTTCACATCACTTTAGCCATTTATGTCTACAACATTATGGGGACTCCTAAAGTTTTTGTTACTCCTGTGATGTCTTCTCTATCATATTGAGTAGACATATGGTCTTTCTTGGTTGCCACCTAAGTAAGTTGCAAGTCCCATTTGGACATATCCTCTATTACATTAAAGAGACATTCGAGCTTGTTCAATCACATAGATTGAGCTATAAGTCCCATACTTTGGATGTCTCCTCTTCCACATTAAGGAGATATTGAAGATTCCACTCATTTTG
>NW_021415586.1:0-317 GCF_001605985.2 Dendrobium catenatum | reverse complement strand
GAATAATGAGTGAAGAAGGTATTTAGCGAGTCCTTCAAAACTTCTATTTTCGTTTGAAGTAGAAGAAGGCGAACATGTTTAAATTGAGAATTCCTAGTAAGGAAAAGACAAATAGTCGTAGCCTTAATACAAAACTGAAGGAACGAAGAGGCGCGATCGGATGATAGATTAATAAAATAATTTTTAATTTAAATAAATGAATGATCAATATTTGTAACGACATGATAATTACTATAATATAATTAAAATAATTAATTGGCAGGTAACGCTCGGTATAGCCGTATAGCCAGGATATAGAAACGTTAGCTTTGATTTGT
>NW_021415585.1:0-433 GCF_001605985.2 Dendrobium catenatum | reverse complement strand
AATCTTCAAGTCTTCATTTTTGCTCTTCTTCAGACTCATTTTCTTCAAACTCCTTGGGTTCTCCGCAACAAGCTACCCAAATGGATAAGAGGGCATTTCCCTTTAGAGGGGAAGGCCACTCTTTCCTCTTTGGATATAAGAGAAGTGTGATCCAAATTTGGATTTCCAAATGGAAAAGGAATAGTTGCCAAAAGGGCATCCTTTCCTCTTTGGAATCCAAGCTTTGGACTTAAATATCCCAACTCAAACTTAACTTTCACAACACTTGACAATTTACAAATTACATTTATATCAAATAAAAAATCTAGAAAGTATTCCCAAGCAGTTATATATTCCCAAGCAGTTATATATGTGCAGAAAAGAAAGTAAAACACACTAGCCACGCTCTTTTTATTTTGGGGCTTTAGCAGCTGAAGCACCTGTGCAAGCATTT
>NW_021415584.1:0-208 GCF_001605985.2 Dendrobium catenatum | reverse complement strand
TCAACCCATATGAGTAGACCGGGGGCTACATCTATCAAATCAAGACTGATAGGAAGAAGAGAATCTCATAGAGATAAAGGATCAATATCACCCCACCTAACTAACATAGGTGGATATGGACCCAATATCCTCTCTCAAAAGAGTGTAATCTAAAAGGACTACTACATTCCCGATCAAATTCAACTCATGTGAATAGACTGGGGGCTTC
>NW_021415583.1:0-1395 GCF_001605985.2 Dendrobium catenatum | reverse complement strand
ATGTTCTACTAGAGATCATAAGCTTTTATACATGTCACTTTCTAGAAGGGACTAGAAAATATTTTGAAGATTGATAGACTTGAAAATTTTTTGATTAAAATTTTGTTTTATCCTTCATTATAAATGATCTTTATAACTTACAAATAATCCACTAGGGATTATGTTTTTATATCGGATCATCACATGTGAGGAAAATAAAAAGAAAGTAGTTTGATCATCTTTGATAAGTAAAGACTTAACAAATCATCTCAACCACCAAAGAAGAAATGCAAGATTTTGATTAAAGATTAATTCTATGATTGAATTTGTTTCGATTAACTCAAAGAAAATCATATGAATTTTCTAGAGTCTTCGTTTACATGTTCTAAGAGAACTAAATGCAACATGATAAAATTTTCCTTAGAAAATTTTAACTTTTGCAAGAGTTGTTATAGAACAATGAATATATTTGAGCATCCTTTATAGTGAAAATACTAAGGAATATCAAATACATAAAATGATTGAGAAAAGTTTGATTTTCATCAAAAAGTGAAAGCTTTATTTTTTATTTGGTAATTTTCTTATAATATTTGACTGTAATCGTTTAAGTTTTAATCATCTTCACCCAATCAAAATGATATTGGAAAAGATTCAAAAACTCAACGAAGCATTGGTTGACTCCCTCTGAATTAAATAGTTTGAATATGACCAAATTGAGTTTTAATCAAATAATCAAAACTGAACAACTTTCTTTAAAGAAAATTGTAGTTTCAAATATTTTGAATTTCAATGCTAATAGGAATAGAGTTGTTTAGACTCTAACATCCGATTCTAGTTTATGAAAGAGTGAAGATATACCTTGAATTAAATGTTATGTCTATTTGACGAAGCCATCATAGACTCTATCGGGAATAGAATCCCTCCAATTCTAACATCCAAGATTAGTCAATAATGGACTAGGTCAAATTGTAGTTTGATTTTGTTTTGAAGTTTGACAAAGATTTAAACAAAGGTATCATCGACATCACTAAGGATAGAACCCCTCATGTTCTAACATCCTAGTTTAGTCAATAATAGATGAGAACATTAGACAATCATTTCAGAACCAACTAAGTGATGTCCCTTAGTTTAGTTTCAAAAATTTGAATCTAAATAAAGTGATTTTTATATCCATAAATATCACTATAGATCATCCAGTATCAGGATCTTGTCTAGAATCTCATTTAAATTGGAACATGCCCAAAAGAGAGTTAAAGATTTTTGGATCATGGTTTATTTATACATCTTAATTAGGTTAGATATGTGAATTCCAAAAATGTACAACTAGCACCATTACAATTCCATTTAGATTGGTCATATATGTGATTTTTCTTAAAAATAATTTGAAGATATGAACTGACCTACTCAAGTTACTAA
>NW_021415582.1:0-526 GCF_001605985.2 Dendrobium catenatum | reverse complement strand
GAAGTTGGAGTTGATCAAAGGTAGGGATTGATTTGATTCTGGAGTTAATCAAAGGTAGGGATTGATTTGAGTCTGGAGTTGATCAAAGGTAGGGATTGATTTGAGTCTGGAATGGTCCTAGGATCTAGAGGGGTTCTAAGATCTAGGATATGGAGAATCCTAAGTTCTAGAGTAGGCCCTAAGGTCTAGAGTGGATCCTAAGGTCTGACTCTAGGAAAGGATCTTAAGGTCTAGAGTGGATCCTAAGGTCTGGCTCTAGGAATGGATCCTAGGATTTAGAATTAATATGGAGTTTGGAGAGGCCTTAGTGACCTCATATTAAAAATGAGGTCAATAAATGGACCCCCAATGTGTGTGGTAGAAGGAACTTCTTCTGCACACATTGGCGTTGACTGAATAGAAGTAGAATCTTAAGAGTGTAAGGGAGGGGATCTACCAACCTTAGGTCTCTAGGATGCTAATAAAAGGCTTACACCTATTAGACAAGGGAACTAGAGAAATCAAGGTAGGGAATACCTAACCTTGG
>NW_021415581.1:0-306 GCF_001605985.2 Dendrobium catenatum | reverse complement strand
CTGCTGTGTAACAAAGAAAAAAGAAGAAAAAAAAAAAGAAAATCTAAATCTTACCTCCTCACCTGCTCCCCTGCGAAGCCACGATGCACGTCGCTCCCCACGTTGGCTCCATACCTCGCACGACTCGACGTCGTTTCTTCGCACGTCGAGACCGCACGACTTTGCGTCGTTAAAACGAGGGCGAATGGCTCTCATTCGCACTTTTTCTTCTCTCGCAATCCCGCTCGGCCCCGCTCCAATTTCCCGAATCCTCTCGCAATCCCGCTCGGCCCCGCTCCAATTTCCCGAATCCTCTCCGAACTCCCG
>NW_021415580.1:0-205 GCF_001605985.2 Dendrobium catenatum | reverse complement strand
ATATTATAGACTCCGATATCCCATGTAGCCTGACCACCTCCCTGATGAATGCGGCTGCTACTGTCACTGCCGTGTAAGGATGTCATAAGGGGATAAAGTGAACATAATTGCTCAATCTGTCAACTACCACCAAAATCACTATAAACCTGGCAAAGTAACCCGCAGGAGCCATGGCCATATACTTGTTCCACTGACACGCGTCACA
>NW_021415579.1:0-314 GCF_001605985.2 Dendrobium catenatum | reverse complement strand
TCGGCAGGAGACCGGAGTCGGCAGGAGACCGGGGTCAAAAAGACCGTTGTCTGTTGATGGAGGCCGGAAGGACCATAGTAGGCGAAAAAGGCCTGAAGAACTGTAGTCGGCAGGAGACCGTAGTCGGCAGGAGACCGTAGTCGGCCGGAGACCGTAGTCGGCAAAAGACCGTAGTCGGCCGGAGACCGTAGTCGGCAGGAGACCGTAGTCTGCCGGAGACCGTAGTGGGCCGGAGACCGTTGTCTGGTGAAGGAGGTCGGATGGACCGTATTAGGCGGCAGTGGTCAGAAGGACCGTAGGCGGTAGGAGATAAG
>NW_021415578.1:0-477 GCF_001605985.2 Dendrobium catenatum | reverse complement strand
AATTGGAGCTCTGGTAGTCCCCCAATCCTTGGGTCTCCTCTAAAGCCTTATACGTCCTAGGTTTGCTGGGCTCGAGCTCACAAGACCCTAAAGACATGTCCCCTTCTAGTTGGCTACCATACAATGGACCTCATAAGAAATTATAGCTATTAAAACTCACAACCATCACTTCAATAGGGTGTTTTAAGCAAAAGTTTCACACTCTATCCCAATGTTTTGAAATCCTTACCCAGAGCTCCCCAAGTCTTCCTCTCTCAGTCCCCAGCTTTCTAGTCCTCTATGGCCGTTAGTTCAGGCGAGCTATAGTAAAATCCTTCCATGTCCTACTCAAAGTCCTACCAGTAGAGATCATTTGGCATAGGTGTCCGAAGGAGAACTACTCAACTTCATTCCCTCAAGCTTTTCGATAGAAATACCCATCTGTTGGGACTTTCTACATGGTGAAAATCTTATCCTAAACTCCTCGTTATGTAGTGT
>NW_021415577.1:0-200 GCF_001605985.2 Dendrobium catenatum | reverse complement strand
GGGTCATTTCTTTTTATGGATTGAACTTTGTCAACTCTGTCGGGCTATCGGCAGAGGATCGGGTTTTGTAGGCTTTGAGCCTTTATTAGTGAATTCTTATTGTTGTAGGCCTTGAAGGCCCAATATGATTATTTTAAAGCAAATATACCAGTCGCCACGACTTTATATTTGCTTAATGGTTCGAGCCCTGTCGACTCCTA
>NW_021415576.1:0-291 GCF_001605985.2 Dendrobium catenatum | reverse complement strand
GCAAAATTACCAAATGTTAGATTTAGGAACCCAAGCAGGTTTGGGTTCCTTCTTATGAAGAGAATAATGCAATGCATGTGTGGTATGCTGTGGATCATGCACCTTAGGTCTCCACACCCAATATGTACTATAGTGAATCGTGCAAGTGTGTAAGATGTGTCCTAGCTTGCCATATGAAAAACATCTAACTCCAGGAAAGGAATTTCTTAAGTGGTTTGAGTTATAATGCCTCTTCCTAGGTGTTGGCAATTGACCACAAGTAGGTGTCATCCTAGTTTTCTTACATGCTTC
>NW_021415575.1:0-215 GCF_001605985.2 Dendrobium catenatum | reverse complement strand
ACTAGATTTCTGATATTTAACCTTCGTACCAATCTCCGTTTCCTTCTTGAAACCTAACTTAGAACAAACTAAATCCTTTGACTTAATATTTCTTATATTTGGCCAAAAATGGTGATGCTCTTTCCGAACACTAAATCCATGTGAATGTGCATAATAGCAATACTTTTCATATGCTTCATTCTCAGAGTTGTAAACACCCTGTGAAAAAAAATTCA
>NW_021415574.1:0-305 GCF_001605985.2 Dendrobium catenatum | reverse complement strand
AAGACCTTGAGGAGAGAAAGAGAGAGAGGGAGAGAGAAGGTCTTGTGAGGGGGAGCTTGTGAGGGGATTCACAAGGGTTGCTTTAAGGATTGCTTCAAGGATTGCTCTGCTTCTTCTTTGTCTAGAATTTCTCGTCCATGGAAGGGTCGGTAGAGGGAAGGAGTTAGCTTCTGGTTGTGGTTCTCTGCCAACTTCAGAAGGAAGCAAAAGGAGGTAGGTTCTCTGCCTTGTCGGGGTGGCAAAAAGGAGGTTCTTGTGATGGCTTCCTCGCCTAGCCGTGGGGGCTAAAGGAGAGTCACTTTTGT
>NW_021415573.1:0-455 GCF_001605985.2 Dendrobium catenatum | reverse complement strand
TCAATAGACAAAAGCTTGATTTTGTGCATCATGAAGTTGTACGTAGTCCTCCTAAAAAATATATGAAATATATTTGTAAGGCATACTCGTAATAATTATAAAATTTCTTTACTCGCATAGGCCTTTCGTGATTTTACTAATAAAAAAATTGAGATTTTTTTTTTTTGAAATCATAGTTAATAAAATATATTATGTGGCAATCTTATGATAACTATAATGAATCTCCATAAGTGATCACATTATTTTCCTTGTCACAATGCGATTTCCCGATGCTCCAAGCCTCCAACAAATAATGACGGCCGCACGCTCATTCATCAAAGCAATATACCATGCAATTACCTCTATTAATATTGAAATCAATCGGTTAAATATTTACTTACTGATGTCGACATATCTCTACCTAGTATATCAACAATCTATTATTGTGATAATATTGATGAAATATACGTACTTAT
>NW_021415572.1:0-213 GCF_001605985.2 Dendrobium catenatum | reverse complement strand
AAGTGATATGGACGCCAAATCACAACAATTGAATTCAAACATATAATCCCTCTTAAAGAGTTAATTGTATCCAGCCTATCTAGTTGGGAAAATTATTGGTGGAAAAAAAGAAATGTTTGAGATAGCTAACAAAAATGTTTTTAGAGCTTATAATGAGAAGCTAATCTTCAATTGCTTATTCTATTTCACTATTATTTTTTTATTATTTTCAAG
>NW_021415571.1:0-285 GCF_001605985.2 Dendrobium catenatum | reverse complement strand
GGGGTTTCATGTTCAGCTATTAATAGGTTGCTTTGGTAGTTGTCTTATTTCATGACTTCCACTATAATATGAGCATATAATGGAAAAGGTTGGAGTAGCTCCAGTGGAAGATAAGATTAGAGAGAGTCGCCTTAGATGGTTTGGTCACATAAAATGACAATCTTTCGATGACCCGGTTAGGAAAGTAGAGGTATTATATTTGACTTATGTTAAGAAAGGTAGAGATGGACATAAAAAGACTTGTTTAGAAAATATTAGAAATGATCTTTCTTTATTAGATTTAAA
>NW_021415570.1:0-2539 GCF_001605985.2 Dendrobium catenatum | reverse complement strand
ACCAGGTCTGCCCAGGAGATTTTTTGCTTTTCATTATTTTCCTAGCTTAAAATTTGCTTCGCTTTACCCTTTTCTTTCGCAGGAAGAATTTTTAGATTAGGGCACTGAATTTTTTATATTTCCAGGCTTCGTACATTGAAAGCAAATAACGTCAGAAGAAATATTAACATCTTTACCATATTTACCTTTCTTCCATTTTTGTTGATGCTTATGCTTTGGTGAGCTTTTTAATTTGCCAGTCAAGTCATTGCTTTCGTCACCAACTAAGCTATCTTTTTTCGTATCTTCAGCTTTTAGAACAACCGTTTCACCTGCATCCAAAAGTCTTTGACCCAAACTTTGCTCGTAGGTAATGAGTGAGCCAATCAAATTATTAATATAATAATCATTCAAATTTTTTGATTCACAAATAGCAATAATTTTAGCATCAAACATATCCAGTAGACAACAAAGAATTTTGTTAACTTTTTCAAAATTTGAAAATTCTTTCCCTAAAGCATGCAATGATGGCACAATTTGAATAAACCTAGTATACATGTCTAAGATCGTCTCATAAAGTTTCATGGAAAACAGTTCAAAATCATGCATTAACATATTCAACTTGGATTGCTTGATTTCACTAGTGCCTTCGTATATGGTATGTAGTTTATCCCAAATTTTCTTACCAGTAGTGCATGTTGATACTAACATAAAATCTTCAGAATTTAAAGCACATAAAAAATAATTTAAAGATTTGCATTCAATTGAGTATTGATTCGTTCATCTCTATTCCATTGACTAAAAGAAATCTCAGTTTTAATTCCATCTAAAATACGTGACAGTGATGAATAACCAGTTAAAATCATATTCCACATGCAAAAATCAATCAATTGCAAAAAAATAGACATGCAAATTTTCCAAAAATCAAATGAGATATTTTCAAACAAAGGTGATCTGGTGATAGAATAACCTTCCGCAACATTATGATTTAAAAAATTAGCCATGGATCGAAATTCAAAAGCTTTTAAAAACTTATTTTTTGAAAACGGCTCTTATACAACTTGAAAGTGCTCATATGACACTAGAAAGTGCTCTGATACCACTTGAAAGTTTGTTAGGGATGTTAAACCCTTATGAACTGGCCCAAGGCTAACAAAGAGAGGTGAATTGGATAACTTTAAAACCAAAGATAAAACTCAAACCAATATCACCACAACAAAAATCAAAGTGTGAAAATTAAAAGAGGAAGTAATAAAGGAAAGAAAACACCAGATTTATAGTGGTTCGGTCAAACCTTGATCTACATCTACTCCTTGGAGGCACCCTCCAAGTATTGCACTAAAATAAGTGTCTCTCCTTTAGCCCCCATAGCTAGGCGGACAAGCCCTTACAAAATCACTTCCACCTACCCCAGTACGGCGGAGTCATCAGGTCCTTTGACACCAAAGAGATCTTCTTTTTTGGTGAACTTCCCTCGAGAAAAGCCTTGAATCTGACGTTATTCAAGTGCGAGCTTGCCGGAGCAATCGTGTGGAACCCCCTCCACACTCCCTTGAGTCCTGAAAGTTCGTTAAGGAAGTTAAGCCCGATAGAACTGGCCCAAGCTAACCAAGAGGGGGGGAGGGGGTGAATTGGTATTTTAAAAATTTCTTTTCACAAAGAATAAAAATCACATAAACTAAAATCACACCATAAAAATAAATGCAGAAATGAAAGTGCGGAAGCAAGAAAACAAGAACACAGAAATTTATAGTGGTTCGGTCAACTCGACCTACATCCACTCCCCGGAGGCGCCCTCCGAGTATTGCACTACAAATGTGACTCATCTTTAGCCCCACAGCTAGGCGGAGAAGCCTTTACAAAGCACCTCCTTTTTGCCACACTAGCAAGGCAGAGAACCTATCTCCTTTTGCTTCCTCCTGAAGCTAGCATATAACTACAACCAAAAGCTAACTCCTTACCTCTACCGACCCTTCCATGGATGAGAAACTCTAGACGAAGAAAAGCAGAGCGAACCTTGAAGCAACCCTTGTGAATCCCCTCACAAGCTCCCCCTCACAAGATCCTCTCTCTCTCTCTCTTTCTCTCTCTCTCTCTCTCTCTCTCTCTCTCTCTCTCTCTCTTTCTCTCCTCAAGGCCTTCTCAAGTCAAGGCAGCAACCAATGGTTTTTCAAAACGTTGAATAAGAGCTCTTAAATAGAAGAGTTTCAAAGGAGCTCATTAATTGCAAGTTGCCGAAAATATCATCCAGGCCGATATGGACATCGGCCTGGCCGATCAGTACAAAATTCAAAAGATCGGCCAGAGCATCACCCTGAATACAAACTGGATGATTTAAAATTTGCTTGATTGTCTAGGACGATCTCTCGATTGTCCTGGCCAATTTGTTCAAATCAGGGAAAAATCGTCCAGAGCATCGCCCTGAATACGAGCTGGCCGATATTTGTCATCCTAAAGTAACTTAAGGTTTTTGAATAGATCGTCCTGGCTGATCCTGCGATCATCCTGGCCGATCCTGCGATCATCCAGGATGATATGATCGTATCAATCATCCTTAATT
>NW_021415569.1:0-273 GCF_001605985.2 Dendrobium catenatum | reverse complement strand
TCTCAAAACCAACACATCAGACAAAATCCAATCAGAAATCGGAACAGAATCGTACAGATATCAAATCGGACAGATCAGAACGTAACAGATCAGATCAGAACAGATACGAACAGATCAAATCAAAATCAGAGTCGTACAGATCAGATCACATCAAAATACCAATCAAAACAGAATAAATCAACAGAGTCAGAATCATACAGAAATCAGAATTCAGAATTTCAGATCATATCGTATCAAAATCACAATTGCTTACAGAACAGATACAGAAATCAG
>NW_021415568.1:0-692 GCF_001605985.2 Dendrobium catenatum | reverse complement strand
CCTTCAAAAGTTTGATATTTTAATGATCATAAAAATTTTATTAACATTATTTCTGAGATCATTTTCAATTGATCTAATGTCTATTGGTGGTTTTCCTAAGGCCACAATTAATACTTATTCCTATTATAATTTTGTGATTTTTGTCGGTGGATGGTAAAAATGAGAAGCATTAATGGATTAAAATAAATCAAATTAGAGTTATTAAAATAATTTTCCATAAATTAAAATAACTTTGTGATATTCATCTTAGATTTTCTAAGCAACAACAATTTCCTAAGAAAAATATTATTTATCAGATAAAGATTTCATTTCAAACTGCTTCCTTACTATTTTTTAAAGCAGCTTTTTAGAACAAAATTTTCTTAAACTAGAAATTTTTGCACTAGAAAAAACTAAAGTAGAAAGCAGGAAGAAAGTTGTCCGAAATAAATCCTAAACCTTATCTTGGTATTATTAAAGTTGTCTCAATGTTTGAAAAAATATGGCTATATTTAGAGATAATTATGGCTATGTGAATTTTTAATTACATTACATTTGAATCTTTAATTAGTTTTTTTTTCATTTAATTTTATTGATAAGGTCAATTTATTATGTATATTTATCATTTTAATAATTTTTATTGTTAAAGAAGACCATACAAATATTTTGAAATTCTCTTAGGGGCTGTTTGGTTGCCTGCAAAGTAAACGCAA
>NW_021415567.1:0-210 GCF_001605985.2 Dendrobium catenatum | reverse complement strand
TCCTTCACCACACCACATAACCTTCCCTCATTGCATTTAATTCCTCCACCTTTATTAGAAAATCCACCTCCATGAGTCACTTCTTCATCACAACTATTATCACAACAAACAAAACTTGTGTTATTCACTTCAACTCCTTCCCTTTCCAATTCCTCCCCATTCAAAACATCAAATTTCTTCACATTTAATGAAATAAAAGGTTTATCATTA
>NW_021415566.1:0-536 GCF_001605985.2 Dendrobium catenatum | reverse complement strand
ATAACATTATTAAATAATCTCCACCAAAAGTTTTACATTCTAGCATTGATCTTAGCCTTCTTTATCCAATCCCAGTACTTCTGTTCAGGACGCCATTGCTCCAATACTGTAGCCAATGCTGAGATAGACTTCCCAATCTTTTTTTGAATAAGTTCAAGCCAATCTCCATGAGGATTTGAATAAATATCTATGTTACTAATCAATTCCACAAGATCATTACCAAAATTCTTCTTCAACTCATCAATATTCCACCTACGTTTAGAAATGAGTGTTTACCATCCATGTTTCTTCATTGACATCTTTAGACAGCACAAACATTGGCCACATATTTATACATTTATCTTTTTATTTTTTGAAGAAAATGTATAAAATTGCATTAAAAGAAAAAAGAACCTAAAGCAACAAACTAAGGACTCACCATACTAGATTCCTTCTTTAATAAAGACATAAATAAAGGAGGAATCTTATCTAAAGTAATATCTTCCCAAATAAAAGAACACATAATCCCATAGTTAGCACATAAATCCGCTAACTTT
>NW_021415565.1:0-202 GCF_001605985.2 Dendrobium catenatum | reverse complement strand
CTAAACCACTGGCCTTCGATACTTTCAGCTCTTTAAAGACCAGGTTGGGTGTGATTGACATAAATGCATGAAACTTTTTTTTTTTTTCTTTCTTTTGCTTTTGTTTCTTGTTTTGTTGTTTTAGTTCTTTTTGTGTGTTTTATTTTTCTTTCTTTCCTTTTTGTCTCTTTTTACTTAGTTTTCAAAATCATGGCTAATATGG
>NW_021415564.1:0-609 GCF_001605985.2 Dendrobium catenatum | reverse complement strand
ATAAAAGTGGGGCGTGAATTTTGTTCAGTACCCAAATTGATTTCTTTTAATTTACTGATTGTTGATTTGATTTATTTCTTCAAACTCAGGGAGTGCATCCCTAGTTTAAAGGTAATCCAGACCATTGCTAGCCTCTAAACATGACCTCCCAACAGCGTTGTAGGTCTTTGTAAAGATCATATCAACTTCCAGATTGTTGGTAATAACCAAGCAGTAATTATCCTCATCTATTGGTCCGACAGTAATAAAGCCAACACCATATTTATTTTTGAACTTGTATTTGAAATTCCATAAATTTTCAAGGTGTTAGGCTTCTCCCTTGGACCACATAGGAGTAAAACCTCTTTTGATCAGGTTTTCAACACATTGGCTAAGTGGGAGTTCTACTATTTCATTTATGGAAAGTTGTCAATTTTACACCCACTTTCGGACTTTAAGGAAGAGGGTATGCTATTAAAGACATACTCCTTCCCTACATTTTTATTTGAGTGTAATGCAAACATTCAACTCTTCCACTGTATTTTCAGACAATGAAGTTAGTGCATCTACACATTCATTCAAATTTTCCATACTTAGTGAGATTAGACACCTCCTCTTTGTTTGAGAGTT
>NW_021415563.1:0-644 GCF_001605985.2 Dendrobium catenatum | reverse complement strand
TGATGAAGGGAAGGAGAATGCTCTCTATTACCTTAGTTGAAGACTTCTTCCTACAGAGATTTGATACCCTTCAATAGAGAAGCATTGTCTTGCTTTAGTTTTTGCATCCTAGAAACTGAGGCACTACATGCTCTCCCACTCAGTCAGCTTTATTTCAAGAGTTAATCCTTTACAATATCTTATGACTCGACCTACGTTGTCAGGACGTTTAGCCCGTTGTTCTATGATATTACTGCAATTTGAGATTATTTTCACTCCCCTTCGTGCTATGAAAGGACAAGCCGTTGCCGATTTTCTGGCAGCACACCCGTTTCTGACAGATTCTCCTCTGAACGATGATTTACCCGACGAACAAATCATGAGTATGAGGGAATCTTACGAGGCCGTCTGGGAATTATATTTTGATGGAGCAACATCCTCCCGTAGGAATGCAACCCAACAATCTATAATTCCTGGAAAGGCTGGAGTCGGTCTAATTTTCATAACGCCAGAGAAAGGATTGATGCATTTTTCCTACCATTTATCGGAGCCCTGCACAAATAACAAAGCTGAATACAAAGCTCTGATAACCAGTTTGGAACTTGCAATTCTAATGGAAATTAAAGATATTAAGATCTTTGGAGATTCCCAATTGGTGATTAACC
>NW_021415562.1:0-455 GCF_001605985.2 Dendrobium catenatum | reverse complement strand
AGTCTTTTTGTTGTCTTGAGTAACTTGTGATCTCCCTAAAATATTAATACTCACAGACAAGAGCAGAAATCAAAAATATTCATTGGATAATAGTAATTCAATCGATATTATTTGTCATCATCAAAATCTCAATCAATGGGTCTTGAATTGCAACACTTTTTTGTGACCATCACCATGGGGAAAAACCTATAAAGGAGGAGCAAGTGTATGATGAGAAAGGGGAGCACTAAATGTTACACTAGCTCAGGAATCAGCTGAAAGTTTGTTAGGGATGTTAGGCCCTATAGAACTGGCCCAAAGCTAATTAAAAGAGAGAGGTGAATTGGAAAACTTTAAAGCCAAAGATAAAACTCCAACCAAAATCACCACAAACAAAAAGCGGAAGAAAAATAAATGCGGAAGCGATAATAAGAAAAGAACACATCGAATTTATAGTGGTTCGGTCAAACCTTGAC
>NW_021415561.1:0-245 GCF_001605985.2 Dendrobium catenatum | reverse complement strand
CGGATTTGAGCGAAATCCAGCTAAACAGCCTAAAATGTATAACCAAATCTCACGGCAAATGAAAGATGCCGTAGAAGGAAAATTCTGCCTTTCCGTGCTAAACCCCGGATTTCTGAAATCCTATTTTTTGCCGGATTTACGAAACCCGTTGGCTCCAGAGGAGGAGTATGCTCGTTAAATCTGTTCTATAACCAAACAGTCACACGAAATTTAATAGGATTTATCATGAATGTTACCAAACAGTT
>NW_021415560.1:0-671 GCF_001605985.2 Dendrobium catenatum | reverse complement strand
TGAGGTGAATCAAGAAAGGGTTTGGCCGTGGCAAGCACGCGGTACAGGCGATTCGTGTTTGCGGAGGCGGACCTGCCGCTTCTGGTTTCCAGGATGTGGCCAGAGCAGTGCAGGCTTGTGACATTCGCACGGAAGCAGTGCGGGCGGGCTAGAGTAGGCAGGCCTAACGCGCGATGTGCACGGTGCATGGTGCAGGCAGGTAGGCCTGGAGTAGACGTTCGTAAGAACACGTGCAGACATCAAAGGCGCGAGCGGGCCATAACAAGGAAAGGTCGCGCGGGGTGCGGTTCAAACGGGTTGTACGAGGTTCGTGTGGTGTGTGGTGCAGGCGGATGTGTGAGGGGCAGACGTGGGCGTAAGGCACAATCATGCACTGGTCTGAGGAAGGCTGCCACAAGCGCGGCCAGGTGTCGTATAGGTCAAATCGGCGGACTCATGCGGGTCGTGCATGAGCGCAGGTTTGTTGCATATGCATGTGAGCACAGGGGTCCAGAACATAGGCAGAGTTAGGTTGTCCGAATAGCTAGATGCACAATTTCACACGGGATCAGAGATTGGAGTCTGAGCTATGGATTCGGAGGTGATGCTTGGGCACAGGAGTGTGTTGAAGCATCAAAATCGAGTGCAAGACCGATTGGAAGCAAGATCTTTCATTTATTGATTAAAGATTA
>NW_021415559.1:0-243 GCF_001605985.2 Dendrobium catenatum | reverse complement strand
GTACGGATGTTATTTAAGAAAAGTCTGAGAAGTTGGGAATCTAGAGTAGATCCTAATTGGCCCCTTAGACTTATGTTGGGTGTTTGATGCTTAAGCTAATGCAATTAAAGTTTTAGAGATTTTTAAATTTGTTGCTAATGCGATGCATGTTGATTAACTCGATTAAAGGCTTGAATTTGAATGAAAGTTATGAAATGAGAGCTCCTGGAGGTCCCGGGCTTATTTCCTAAAATGTTAGAGTTT
>NW_021415558.1:0-541 GCF_001605985.2 Dendrobium catenatum | reverse complement strand
TTCTTACGAAGCTCCTTGCATATTTGGTATCACATCAACTATCGTGAGGTAGGACATGACACTGTAATACGTGTTTTATTGTTTTTTTGGGGGCTTTTTAGTTTTGGCATTATTGCATAGCAACACCAGGTATTTGTGTTCCATTGGGAATTTGGAGTTTTAATACAATCGGGAGGTGAACTTGAACTTTTTGGTCAGTGGCATTGTTCCTTTGGGGCTTCTGAGAAGCTTGGTATGTCTTCTTATGCCATGGCTTTGAACCGACTTATTTGTGTTGTTGAATGTGAATTTTTGATTGGTGCAAGTCTTTAGTATAATTTTTGAGGGAAGCTTTTCATTGTGCTGATGTGAGATCTTGATTTTCTACATGATGGCTTTTTTTCTTCTTTTCCCTAAGTTATGTACTTTTTATTGAGATTTGTTCAGCTTATTATAATTTTATTTTTCTTTGTACTGGAATCATAAGTGTTGGGTGTCTTATTTTGCTCTTAGATTTTTTCTTCTTTTGTAAAATTGATGATTTTAGATGCTCTTTATATTT
>NW_021415557.1:0-244 GCF_001605985.2 Dendrobium catenatum | reverse complement strand
AACCACAGAATTTAAAGGAAAGTTCGTTGGCCCACCATCCTATACAGGTCAATTAGTCTCAAATCAATAGGTCAACGAGTCTTTACTTGTCCTTTGTAACGTGCACACGTTATTATCATAGTACTATAATCGTAATCTCAATCCACATTCATCTTTAATGCATTATAACAATTAAAGCACAATTCAAAGTCATAATGGTAAATAGCAAAAAACATACTGAACAAAAAATTACATTTTCAAAATT
>NW_021415556.1:0-1507 GCF_001605985.2 Dendrobium catenatum | reverse complement strand
TGTATTTAAACTTCGGAAATTCATATCTTCGTCGTTTCAAATCGGATTTTTGCGTACAACCCCTCGAGCTTTTCAGAAAAAATGTGTATTTGATTTTGAAACTGTTTCCAGCCCCTGATTTTGGCTGTTTTGGCAGATTTCTAACTTGGAGCAATATTTGATTATTTAATTATTATTTAATTAGCATAATGATTATTTCAGGATACAACTATTTTCAAATCGCTTGAGACTTCGTTAGGGTAGTCAGTGGGTCTCCCTATACTTATGTATTATGAATTTAACTATTTTCAATTATTCTTATTTTCCAAAAATATATTTATATCTGTAAGTACTTTTAAATTATTTTAAAACTACTTATACATAAATCCTAATTTTGGGAGACCCACTACTTCATGAAATTTTAGACATGGGTTCTAGATAGGAAGAGCAATCATGGGGAAGTGGATTGGTGGGTGATTGAGTTCCAATCATTCACTAATCCCTTCATTAGGTGTCTGTCCTTTTTATTTTTTCGTAGATTACATGTGTAGGTCGCACCACGAGCACTTAGCTTAGGCTCTCCTAGATCTAAGGACATGGTGTGTTTATTTCATTTTTGTACTCCCATGCAATTATTACCTTGAGGGTTAGCTCAAACTTCAATTCAAACCCAGATAACGTAGTGACACCCTAAGGACAATAATTAAGGACTCGTCTAGCGAACTTAGAAGTTTTCTAGGAGCTAGGATAGATCCCGGATTGACATGAAAACTTCAACACTTAAACTTAGTGACATCATAAACCCCACAGAATTTTCTAGGAATTTTTAGGAGTCTTTAGACCCCTTAGTTAACCAACCCTAATTAACCTGCTAAATAAGGCCCCGAGACCTTCCGAAAAATGCAATAAATATATTTTAGGTCAAAAAATTACCCATAATACCTTGAATTGTTTAGAATCTAACCCTTGACCTTAGATAAATAGGACTTCCTAGTTTGACCTCAGGTTGACCCCTAATTTGACCATAGATGGAATTTACCACTTTGCCCTTAAAAAATCATTAAAAATTATTAAAAATCTCAAATCTTCTCCAAACACTTGGAAACACTTTCTCTGGTCATTCCTGACCTTTGGGGGTGATTCCAATCAGTTTGGAGTTGATTTGGATCAAAACAATAAAAAAGGGCCCTTTATTAGGAAATTTAGAAATTCTCTTAAATACCCGAAACTTAGAAAATTCATAACTTTGCCTAGAAAACTCCAATTTTAGTGTACTACCTGGCTAACTGCTTGTATTAAGGCCTAGTATTTTCCTAAGGTGATATGAGATCTAGATTTAGCCTTTTTCCCATAGTGACTTTTTGGACCCTTAGTTTAGTTCCTAGGAGGATCCGGGACTTTCTAAAATTGGCTAATAAAACTTTAACTTCAAATATCATTACCCTAAGTTCTTAAAACTGATTAACAAACTGAAATAATTAAAATGGACCCTAATTAACTAATATTTGAATTTCAAATAAAATATCTT
>NW_021415555.1:0-386 GCF_001605985.2 Dendrobium catenatum | reverse complement strand
TTCAAAGGATATATCATATATGCGCGACGAAAGAGACCGCGATCGGTTTGTACCTACCTGATATTGAACGGTTGATATGCCTTCCTTTTTAAAATACGCACGAACTGATCGTTGTCACCGTCACATAACGACGGAAGATGTATTCAACTTGTGTGGGTTTCTTCTATGGAACTGTATATTATGCCAAGCCACGTTACCGTTACTTCTCATGATCTCGGAACTCCGACTGCTCTCTTCTATCTTTGTCCGGCGTCAGCAATGGCGGAGCTAAACTCCGCAGATGATTCGACGAGCTCTACCATCCAGAGCTTCAAGACGAAGAGGTAATCAGCTTTCAACAGTTTCGGCTAGGGTTAGGATTTCTTGTTTGCCACTTTGGCGGGTTA
>NW_021415554.1:0-323 GCF_001605985.2 Dendrobium catenatum | reverse complement strand
CTCCCTTGGCACGGCTGATTAATGGCATTGTGAAGCTATTTTGTAATTAGACGGGGCAAAGAGTCAATGTTAACAAGTCTCAAGTAATCTTTGGTAAGTTTGTAAAGAGATCTTATAGGAAGAAGGTGGCTTGTATCCTTGGATTCAAGGTGGTTAAGAAGTTGTATTATTTGGGGGTTAAGATCTCCTTGAAGAAGTTAGGTGTTGCTGATTTTCAAGATCTATTAAGTAATGCTACTGATAGGCTAAATGTTTAGGGGAAAAAATCTCTTTCTCTGGGTGGTAAAATCACGCTTATAAAATCCTCTTTGCTTTCACTCCTG
>NW_021415553.1:0-1555 GCF_001605985.2 Dendrobium catenatum | reverse complement strand
TAGTTGGCAAATTTTGAGGGGCCCACCGGCCAAAGGTGGTCGGCGATCCTTCGACGCCATTGACGATGTTGCAGAAAACCCGTGTAGCAGGATTTCAAAAATCATCAAAATTGGGAATTACAGACCTTCTCTCTCCTAAGCTTAAGTTCCACTTGATGTTGTACATCACTCGACCTTGTTGTTTAGATGCAGTACACCTATTCCTAGTCCTTGAGCTCAGTGAGGCGAGCTAGGCATTGCGAAAATGACTTGGTGACATTTTTCAAGTGGAGGGGATGACTTAGGCTTGTTTGGGCTGGACTAATAGCTGGGTTGGGTCGGGTTGGTTCCAAGGAAGGTTTAGAATATAGTTAGATTATTTAATGGGCCTAGTTTAGGAAGAATTGATCAAGCCAAGTGGGATGACCACTAAAGGACATTTGTAAGATTTTAGTTAACTATTTGACCACTAAAGTAGTCAAACAACTGAGGTGGAGTCTATGTAATTGCTAGGCTTTCTAATGAGATGGAATTCCTTGTATTTGTAACCATGTGAATTTTTGCTTAACTATCATTGATAGTTTGACCAAGTCAAACCTATCAAGATTGAGGCATGGAAAATTTTAATTAGATTTAAGCTATAAGTTGAAATAGATTTGAGTGATTGATGGGATTGGAGAGGTTTGATCTAAATTTATGCATTGAAGTCATCCATTTTGACCTGGTTTGAAACTGACCAAGTTAACTACTCATTGGGTCAGGATGGTGAATCAATCTCAAATCACTAGGAGAGATGTTTACGGAAGTTTGGAAAGAGTTCAAAGCCTAACTGAAGTTGAATTGCATGAAATTGAAGTATATGGTTAGTTGAGCTAGCGTGAACTAGCTCAACTGGATCAAACAGGCCATTCACTGGTTTACAGAGCCAAGTAAGTGTTATTTTAATATCTTGGATGATTATGAATAACTTGAATATAACTATCAACCATTAGATGTATAATCAGATGTTTTGAGAAGTGCCCGATGACCTCATATAAAAATGAGGTCAGCAACCATTTTGAGATATTTATTTTTAATTTTTATATGTTAGCTTTATTTTCTTCTACAATACCTTTTTTGTGTGTTTTTGAGGGATTGATTTTATCTTTCTAACTTTTTTATTTTATTTGTATATTAATTTTTTAGATAATTAAAGCATATGATAAAAAGGAACATTTTATCCTTGTTCTGAATTGATTAACAACATTATTTGGTGAGTATTTATAATTATTTATAAATAATTCTCTCACTTGTGAAAATGAATGTAGATGAATCCCTTTTTTTCTAATTATTATATTCATAAGCATTTGTTGTGCTTATTTTGGAAGGCTCATACCATCTTCTCCATATTACTAGTTATTTAAGGGGTTTTTTTTTTTGCTGCAAAGTTATATGATGTTCATTGTTGAGTATCTCTATTAACTGTCATTATTATTAGTCAGCTAACTATTTGGTTTTTGCTTTAAAACCTTACTTACTTGTTCAAGTTGATTGAATGCTACATATCGAGTGAATTGTACTCCACACACATGTCTAT
>NW_021415552.1:0-253 GCF_001605985.2 Dendrobium catenatum | reverse complement strand
AGCAGCCAATGGTGGTAGTGGCGGCTAACGCCTGACAGCTGTAACAAGCAGCCAATGATAGTGGTGATGGCGATGACAGCCAGTAGTAAGGATGGTTGCAACTTGTTGTAGTTAGCGGCAAAGAATTTATGAGTGTTTGAAATTTTGATCAAATCAATTGATTTTTCAAATACTTGAAAAATGATTTAGATAAAGAATTTCAAATTCATCAAAAATTTATTGTATTATAAATGAGGCATATCAATGAACCAAA
>NW_021415551.1:0-319 GCF_001605985.2 Dendrobium catenatum | reverse complement strand
TTAGCTCATAAATTGATGTTCATTCCCCCCATTTGCTATCCCTTTGGTTCCCGTGGATGGCTGTTGGGTTACCGTGCCTTGGCTCCTTAGTTTCCATGGTTGGCTGTTTCCGTACCTTGGCTCCTTGGTTTCCACGGTTGGCTGTTTCCGTGCCTTGGCTCCTTGGTTTCCACGGATGGCTGTTTGTTTTCCGTGCTGGGTGGCCTTTCCTTGTCTTTGGTGCCTCGGTTCTGTGCGGGCCTCTTTGGTTCCTGCGACTGCCTCTTCGGGTCCTTGGCTGGGTTGCTTCCCATGGGTGTTGGGAGCTTTTCTGTGGCTT
>NW_021415550.1:0-294 GCF_001605985.2 Dendrobium catenatum | reverse complement strand
TCTTAGAAACAAGATACGAAATGATCATATAAATAAATAGGTTGGAGTAGCACCAATGGAAGATAAGATTAGAGAGAGTCGCCTTAGATGGTTTGATCACATAAAACGGCAGTCCTCCGATGACCCGATTAGGAAAGTAGATGTATTAGATTAGACTTATGTTAAGAAGAATAGAGGTAGATCTAAAAAGACTTGGTTAGAAAATATTAAAACTGATATTTCTTTATTAGATTTAAATAAGAATTTAACTTTTAACATTGCATAATGGAAAAAAAGGATTCACGTAGCCGTCCC
>NW_021415549.1:0-269 GCF_001605985.2 Dendrobium catenatum | reverse complement strand
GATCAGGACCAAGCCATGGCTCGGGCAATAGAGATTGTATTGCCTAATACACGACATCGATTGTGCCAATGGCATTTCTACAAGAAGGCACCTTCAAAGATATGGTGTTTTAACAGCAACAACAGAGTTAAATGCTTATTTTTTTACTGTTTCAAACATTGTGACTCAGCAGAGGAATTTGAGATTAAATGGGCAGAAATGTTATCAGAAGGAAATCTGCAAAATAATCATCGGTTGAATGATCTCTACAAAATCAAGGAGAAGTGGTC
>NW_021415548.1:0-589 GCF_001605985.2 Dendrobium catenatum | reverse complement strand
CAGATTAGCCTTCAAATTAGATGCAACACCAGTCAAGCAAGCTCCAAGAAGAATGAGATTGGAGATAGAAGAACAGGTGATTGCCAAAACCAAAAATGCTCGATTGAGAACAGAAGAACTCGATGCGCTCGATGAAATCAGACTACAAGCTCAATAGAACTTAGAGATCTATCGGGCGAGGATGACAAAATCATTTGATCGAATGGTACGCCATCGAACATTTTAAGAAGGGGAACTGGTCCTGGTGCTGAGAAAGCCAATCATCCCACATCGAAAAATTGGTCGAAAATTCGTATCCAACTAGAAAGGCCCTTCATCATCGAGAAGGTGTACCAATGAGGAGCATATCAGTTGATTGATCTGAATGATCAGAGACCCATGCTGTCTATCAACGGCCGACATTTAAAGAAGTATCATGCATGAAAATTTCATGGCTAATGTACTTTATGATGATCAAAGTTTTATGTACATAGTTATCAGTGCATGCTTACATCTGTATTTGAAATTCTCTTGTATAACAATAATGCATTTCAAAATCTCCCATCAGATTGAGGGCATTTTAAATATTTATTCGGGTCGACATCGCGCT
>NW_021415547.1:0-260 GCF_001605985.2 Dendrobium catenatum | reverse complement strand
CTACAAAGCCACCGTGCATAAGATGCAACAAAAATCAAAATTGAATTAATTCAAGTTGATTTAAGGGTTTAATTAAATAAAAAAAAATTCTATATAACTAAAAAATATGACTAATTAATTTCTTATCCAAATTAGGAAAATAAGCTATCTATGGATTAAAAAAATGAATATATAGAATAGGACAAAAATATTTCTGAGGGTATTTAAATAAATCTTTCATAGTCATCCTGTATAGAATGTGAAAGGATAATAAGTAATAA
>NW_021415546.1:0-482 GCF_001605985.2 Dendrobium catenatum | reverse complement strand
AAAAAATCCAATTTGAATATGCCTCGAGATTCGTGCTCGATCAAAGCAATTTTTTTTTTAGGGCGTATCAATACTTATCCCAAAAAAGTTTATAAATAGAGTCATATTCTCCATATGAAGAGGAGGAAGAAGATAGAAAACTAGAGAGCTCTCTTGCATTTTACAACTATGGGCGCCAACGATCACCACATGTTATTACCATTGACAAAAACTTTCCCTAACAATCTTCACTATTAATAATCATCATCATCTCTATATTTCTACTAAGATCTAACTTTGCTGCAGGGTTTCAATTATCTACTTATGGATATCATATTTTTGTAATCCTATAAAAAAATATTTTATTCTCAAATAATCATCATCTTCTTTCTTCAAGTATAAGAAAGAATTTTTATATTCTCTAAAATATAATAGATTTTTCATCTCATCCAAGTCCTCTTATTTTTTTTCTTTTTCAGATTTTCAACATCAAATATTTTTAT
>NW_021415545.1:0-314 GCF_001605985.2 Dendrobium catenatum | reverse complement strand
TGAACTATATTGTACAACTCAAATAATACATGTCAATCAAAAATTAATGTTACTAGGGATAATGTATAATGCACTAAATATTTAAAGGAAAAATTTGAAAGAAATTTGAGATAAATTATTCTTATAATATAGAATTCTTACTAACATATTTGACCATTAATTATGTAGGTATCTTATTAAATTTTATATAGAAGATAATAATTCTTGTGCAATATTCACTCTTTTTGATAAAGAAACTGAATGCATTATTGACATGCTAATTACAAAGTTAGAGAAAATATGGATGATAAAACATGTTATAACATTTTATTTAA
>NW_021415544.1:0-219 GCF_001605985.2 Dendrobium catenatum | reverse complement strand
TATTGCCTTCTCAATCAACAGGCATTGTAGGGACTGTCGTAGGAGTTTGTGCTTCAAGCGCATTTTGAGACTGTTGATCGTACGAATGCTCTTGTAGTTTGAGTTTCCTTGCACATGATTAAGACTTGAATTCATCAAGTCTACAAGTCCCACTTAATGTTGTATAGCACGAGTTCAAGTATAAACTCAGAGTTCAAGTCTTTGGTTCGACTTGATGTC
>NW_021415543.1:0-235 GCF_001605985.2 Dendrobium catenatum | reverse complement strand
ACGATCCCAGATCGGCCCGGACGATACCTACAGGAAATCATTCCTGTAACTTCTGTACAGAATCTGGAACGAATTTACCACTGATCGTCCTGGGACGATCCAGATCGGCCCGGACGATCCTGGAGCAGATTTTGATGTTACAAGGAGGACCATAGTCAGTGGGTGACAGGGCTCAGAAGGACTGTTATCTAACAACATAGATTAGAAGGATGACATCCGATAGAAGTCCAACAAT
>NW_021415542.1:0-1025 GCF_001605985.2 Dendrobium catenatum | reverse complement strand
CATAGAATAGAATATATATAGAATTCTTAGTTGATATTATAAGTATACTTATATATATGAAATGACATATGGAATGAAGTGAAATATCATTTATTGACATGTATAAATTTATAATAGAACTATTGTGTTATAACTTAGCATGGGTATAAGAACAAAAGAATAATCTGATCCTTTATATGGATATTATTCACTGATCACTAAATCTGAATTATACCGCTTTTAATAATTTATATTCCTCATATGAAATGATGCTATTCATATTGGTTGTCACATGATCTCACAATTCTATATTTATACTTATCTCGTTTGAATGGTTACATGCATATTGTTTTTATTGACCTACATTGATTTAAATTATAAGTTCTGATAACATACTCAATCGTTAGCTCACTATGTGATTTTTATATAATTTCAAGAATGATGCAGGATGTAGTAGAATGAGACAGATCTGGTTTTACAGGTTTATTTTTGTTTGTTTTTGTACTTTTGTTTTATTCTTTCATAACCAAGAATGATAGGAGATGGATTGATGATATAGCATATATGAATTTTGAGGAATGAATATAGATTATTATGATATATGATTTATAATTGTTGCAGACTAGAATATACACGGCGATAGAATGAAAAATATCGTCTTAGCAATATATGTATATCTAGCACACCAACAGATAAGAGAGAGAGAGAGAGAGAGAGAGAGAGAGAGAGAGAGAGAGAGAGCAGAAACTTTTTTACATGGAAAACCAGAAAAGGGAAAAACCACAAGGTCTAGCCCAAATGAGAAAAATTTACTATGTATGGGTTTGGTTACAAAGTTTAATTTGCTCCTTTACTTGGAGATGTTGGAATTACAACAGGTTAATAATCAGACAATCTGACAATGATAGATGAACTGGAGGAAGTAAGGCAGTAGTTGAGAAGAGCTTCAGTGATAGTCAGGAAAAAATTCTGGCAGTGGTCGGGAAGAAAACTCCAACGACAGTCAGGAGGAACTCCGGCGGTGGTCGAGAGGAACTCTGGCGATG
>NW_021415541.1:0-243 GCF_001605985.2 Dendrobium catenatum | reverse complement strand
ACAAAAAAAAAAAACATACATTTATTTTACACTCATCCAAACAATTTCAAATACAATCTTTTTACATTTTTTTTTTTAATTTCATTTTTTTCATATTCTTTTTTCATTCAACCAAATGATCCCTTAGCTATACAAAGTTATTCCACCTAACCGTATATTTAGAATTTTTATGGAATATTTAGTAACATATTTTGAATGACATATATATATATATATAAGCTACTAAGATTTCTATTTAAGATC
>NW_021415540.1:0-349 GCF_001605985.2 Dendrobium catenatum | reverse complement strand
ACCTTAGTACCATCGAATTCAAGGTTCATCTTGAGGGAAGTTTTAGGAAGAAGAAGATCTATTTGGTGTCAAAGGGGTCGGCTACTCCACCGCATTGGGGAAGGTGGAAGTGATTATGTAAAGGCTTGTCCGCCTAGCTGTGGGGGCTAAAGGAGAGACACTGAGTTTAGTGTAATACTCAGATGATGCTTCCGAGGAGTGGATGTAGGTCAGGTTGGACCGAACCACTATAAATCTGGTGTGTTTTTTCTTATTATTTTTTGCACTTTATTTTTACTGTGAATAACTGCTTTGGTGAAATCTCTGATTAATTTTTTTTATTGTTGATTTAATTTGTTTCCACTGCAAG
>NW_021415539.1:0-257 GCF_001605985.2 Dendrobium catenatum | reverse complement strand
TCTTTTTCATATTTGCAAACCTTTGCGCATTTCTTTTTATTTTTGTACTCTTTATACAATATTCAAGAGCAATTGAGACCAAATCTTTCCAAAAATAATAATCTAAAATTTCAAATATTTCTAAGTGCATAAATATCACTTGAGCATAGAAATATAAAATAAGAAAATATCTATATTGCAATAATAATATTAACTTTTATGTAGTCTAAATGAATAGACATGAATTTAAAAGTTCTAATTATAACAAGTTATAAACA
>NW_021415538.1:0-207 GCF_001605985.2 Dendrobium catenatum | reverse complement strand
CAAACTTATCTAGTAAACAACAAAGAATTTTGTTAAAATTTTCAAAATTTGAAAAGTTTTTTCCTAAAGTATGCAATGAGGTCAATCAGACAAAATACCTTAAAAACAAAAAATTTTCTTTGACACCAAAGAGATCTTCTTCTTCATGTGAACTTCCCTCAAGACAAGCTTTGAATCCAACGGTATTAAGGTCCAAGCCTGCCGGAG
>NW_021415537.1:0-243 GCF_001605985.2 Dendrobium catenatum | reverse complement strand
ATCAACCTTGAGAGGCTTCTGAGCTCCCAAAGACTCTTGAAGAGAAGAAAAGTAAAGTTTATAAAAAAAAATTCTTTGAAGAACGGGATAAAGCTATATCCCAAGTGGAATCAGAATTTGAAAAAGAAGTAGGAACAATAGGCTCACCAGTCACACACTTAGTTGATCCCTGCCCTGGATCCACTAAGTATTCCTTGGGAATCACCACAGCTCCTAATTTCATGTTTCTGTCGAGCCATTCTT
>NW_021415536.1:0-292 GCF_001605985.2 Dendrobium catenatum | reverse complement strand
GAAAGAATTCAGAAGTTAATTCCTCGATTTGATGTGTCACCTTCATCTAAGATGACCACAAGGCATCTAAGTTACGATCATCTTCGCCAGTTGCCCTTTTGCTACAATCTATCATGTTTCGAGAGCCTAAGCTCCTATGATGCACCGACACGGACACGGCGATAGGGACACGACACGACAAGGACACGACACGGACACGAGACACGACAATTTTTAAAAATATAGGACACGGGTGCGGCGTGGACACGGCATAATATTTTTTTTAATATAGTATATAATAATTTTTAAAAAT
>NW_021415535.1:0-1323 GCF_001605985.2 Dendrobium catenatum | reverse complement strand
TGAAAGCAAGTAGCAACTCCACGCCTTACAGAGAACAAAAAATCGCAGATTTCACCATTCACCATTTCGGCACAGTGCAGACAACGGGCAGGAACTATAGATCGGTTCGGCTCTGTAGTAAAAGGTGGCACTAGGATTACTGAGACAGCAATTAAAAGGTTTGTGGGAAACTATTATCAAAATTTGAATGTGATTAATATAGAACTATATGATGAAGCGTGACTTGATGTAAGTTTGCAAAATAATGATTGAAACTGTAAAGGAAAACTAAGAAGTTCAAATTGAAGAATGACTAAATCATAGAAGATAGAAAAATGTAAGAATCCTAAATTGCCCTATCTTTTATACTAGTTCAATTCAATAAAGTTCTTATGCAAATCATAATTTAGAGTGATATAGATTATATAGCCTTATGCAAAGAGGAGGCTTTGGAGTGACTTATAATAAAAGAAGAGTAAGAAGTGAAGGTTTAGAAGAAGCAACCCGTCAAGAAGGTAAGTAATGCAAATTAAAGTTTTAAATGTAATTCTTGTTAATTTTACATCGTATATTGGTATTTGAATGAATGCAAGAGAAATATGAATTACAAGTAATGCTCTGGCTAAAGAATGTTCCTAAACTAGTTCCCATATTTGAAAGACCTCTTATGTATTTGCATCATGAGACTTTCAAATAAGAGTTCTTATGTTTCATTAAAGATTTTGCTAGTTGGAAATATCTTGGAAAGAATCTCCATTATTAACATATGATACACTGTTTCATTACACAAATGAGTAGCATATAAAGATCTTTATGAAAGCAATAATACAAGTATGAGTTATGTTATAAAAGTGTATTGAGTATCAATTTAACATAAAGTTTCTCTATATATATGATGTATGATTTACAATGATAGTTGGGACAAAAGGGTTCCCAAATATGTAACTATCTTGTAAGTGGGGCAAAAGAGACCCCAAAAGAAATGATACCTGCATAGCAGGTGGGGCAAAAGGGACCCCTAAGGAAGCAAAAGGGACCTCTATGGAATTCAATGGCGATAATGCCAGGTTATCCTGGGCTACATTGAATTTGTTTATGAAAGAATAGCCAAACCTTTTTATGGAAAAAAATTGATATTTAATATGGATCTAAGATAACAGTTAAAGGTAATGTCAAATAAGATGTTTTGTAGTTTCCAATAGTTTAAATTTTTATTTATGTTTTAATGTTCTAAATTTTTAATAGGCTTAATACTAATTACAACTGCATTACTTACTAAGTCTTATAGCTCACCAGTATTTTTATTACTGGCTGTTGTTACAGGAAAAGGGAAAGAAAAAAATG
>NW_021415534.1:0-204 GCF_001605985.2 Dendrobium catenatum | reverse complement strand
TGCCTCTAAAAGGAAGGGTGGCTAGTGGGGGAAGAATTCCTCCAAAGGGCATTGATATGGTCTATAGCTGAAAGAAGTTGAATCAGAAGCAATCAGGCAAGCAAATGTCGCTGCACAAAGGGCCATAACTAGTGCTGTAAAAAACGGGTTTTGGGTCGGGTTTGACGAAATTGACCCGACCCGTTTCTTGAAACGAGTCATTTA
>NW_021415533.1:0-227 GCF_001605985.2 Dendrobium catenatum | reverse complement strand
TTTACAAATCCTAAATATTATCCTAAATACATGAAATTCCTTAGAAGACAATCAAATGGAAGAAAACTTAGGAATACTTTTCCTAATGTTAAATGCAATAATTGTAAATTTTTGGGACATATATCTCACACTTGCACTTTGAAGATGAAAACTAATTTGGTGTGGAGAACTAAGATGCATAAAACTAGACATACCATACATGCATCTGATTATAAATTTCAAAAAGG
>NW_021415532.1:0-293 GCF_001605985.2 Dendrobium catenatum | reverse complement strand
TATGCCATGCTATTATGAAAACACTTAGAAACATCACTCAGAAAAACCTAGCTAGAGACATACCTAAGTAAGATTTCACTAAGGACCATTTATGTGATGCTTGCCAACTAGGAAAATAAATTAAATCATCCTTCCATTCAATTAAAGATGCGATCACCTCTAGGCCATTAGAAATCCTACACATGGACTTATTTAGACCCGTTAGCACAGCTAGCCTAGGAGGGAAAAATTATGGGTTTGTGATTGTAGGCAACTACACTAGGTTCACTTGGGTAAGATTCCTAGCACATAAG
>NW_021415531.1:0-273 GCF_001605985.2 Dendrobium catenatum | reverse complement strand
AAGTGTTATTTGCCTCTGTCGTGGCATGTTCTTATACACTTGGGCTTTCTTAATTTGATCTTACAGCTTGTGGTTGCATTGCTGGTGATGGTTCCAATTGAGTTTTATTATTATTATGGTCGTTGTCTATTTTGTGCTCTTTCTTTGTATTTTATATTTCAGTGATTTTTTCTTTCTTTTCTTGCTTTTTTTTTGTTTTTTAGTCTTTTTATTTTTGGGAGATGGCTTCTTGCCTACAGTAGAAATTTCCTAAGTTTTTTTATATGTCCATAA
>NW_021415530.1:0-217 GCF_001605985.2 Dendrobium catenatum | reverse complement strand
TCTGCAACATTCGTACAAGCAGACAGAAGGCGTCTATGAATACTTTCAAAGTACCCATACACGTGCACCATAGTTTGTATACATATAGGTACACTAAAAGGGGTAAAAATAATTAAGAACCCGCATGGGCCCCGGCGAGCGTGTTATTGGTACACACGTGAAGTCTAAGGATGCTGCGCGGGTTATTAAATTTAAACCCGATCCTCCTTAGCAAATA
>NW_021415529.1:0-225 GCF_001605985.2 Dendrobium catenatum | reverse complement strand
CAAGAAGAGCAATGGGAGACTGCGGTCTCCAAGAAGATTGTGAAAATGTTGAAGCAGCTTGAAGGAATTCCAGGTGTAAATTAGAAGTCTCCTTTTGAGCCCATGATAAATTTGAAGGCACTGCAGGTGGTACGACCTTTTACTTCAAAACAGTTTTTCAACCAAGTTGGTTCTTCAAAGACTGAAAAGAAGAAATCATCCAAGAAGAAGACCAAGCTTAAGAAG
>NW_021415528.1:0-307 GCF_001605985.2 Dendrobium catenatum | reverse complement strand
ATCTATTTCAAATTAAAGATTGTGTATGAAATTAAGATCTTTTCCTAAGCTTGCTTAAGCAAATCTATCTTGTATTTATAATGTTTAAAGGTTTTTGTCACATCAAGATCCCTTGTTACTCTTGTCTTTGATTATTGATTTTGTTTGTGATAATTCTTCCTTATGTTAGAGAAAGAGCCCCTATTATCTAATATCTAGAAGATATACTAACAACTAAGCACTTTTTAAGAGTTGTAAAAGAGAATAAAGCTTGCAAAAATAAAAAAAAATTTGGCCAATGTTGCCAACAAAAGATGCGCAATGACGC
>NW_021415527.1:0-259 GCF_001605985.2 Dendrobium catenatum | reverse complement strand
TCTCTCTCTCTCTTTCTCTCTCTCTCTCCATTTAATGCTCACTTAAGGCATTAATTCCAAACCAATTTGAAATCAAATATCAAATCAAATTCCCCACAAATTTCATTCAAATCCTGAAATTAATTTCAGGTTTTGAAACAACACCCCTCCCCCTCTCTTGAGAACCCGTCGGCCTCCCCCACTTAATGGCCCCATTATTTGCCATTAATTCCCCCTTAACTCCCCTCAAATTTGAATTAATTTCAATTTGGATTTCCCT
>NW_021415526.1:0-325 GCF_001605985.2 Dendrobium catenatum | reverse complement strand
TGGCTAGAATAGCCTCGGATCATTGCCCAATACTTCTTCAATTCCGGTCATTCAACACAAAGGCTAGCAAAATGATTAAATTTGAAAATTGTTGGGCATCCTACCAAGCTTCTTATGGAGTAGTTAAAAAGGAATGGTGCAGAAATTATCAAGGTAATTATTCTCAAATCCTCAATAAGGAGTTCAAGAGATCCTTAAAATCCTTATTCTATTGGAGCAAATTCAAGCTTAAAGAATTGAACAAATTGAAAGAAGATCTAATGGAGGAGATAATGGAATTACAAAACTAAGAGGCTTCTAACAGTCATCTCACGGAGCAAGAATA
>NW_021415525.1:0-541 GCF_001605985.2 Dendrobium catenatum | reverse complement strand
AGTAATAAATTGTAAATAATGGCTCATAAAAATTCAATCCACCCTCCCAACCATATCTGCCACCCGTCAGTCCACAGCTAACGAAAATTATTATTCATGTCACGGCCCCTCAGTCCATACTCCATACTAAATGTATGTAACCAAAAACATTTAATAGAATGTGTGCGTGTTTTATGCGTACTAGTTGCGTAATGTATGCATTTTTTGTGCGTGTTGTATGCGTACGTAGTGCTTATTTTGTGTCTTCGTTATGCGTATTATTTAAAAACATTTCAAAATCATTTATAAAATTATTTTTTTTGCTTTACAACAAATAAGAAATTCAAACACTAATCTTTGAACACAATTGCCAAACACAAACTTTCAAACAAACATCATATTCTTTAAATACAATCCAACAAGAGCCATAAACCCTTTGTACTTGTTCAAGTATCATATTCAACACTAGAAAATGAAATCATAAAAATATAACAAGAGCCATAAACATCATATTCTTTATTTCTTCATCATTTAATGTAAGTAACTTACAAACAAAGATATA
>NW_021415524.1:0-280 GCF_001605985.2 Dendrobium catenatum | reverse complement strand
AACTTTTGATATGTTATTGATATGATTTTTCTACACTTTTTGAGTATTTTCTGTAACGATTCTACCAGTTATTTTGGGTTCTGTGCGATTTTGATCGAATAGATTTCGATTTTGATCGAATAGATAAATATCAGGTTGCTGATTGATGTTGCTTCAGTAGAATATAAGTCTTATAATGTTGTCGTGCACGTTCTATATTAAGTTGGTGTATTGTAATTCACTAGAAATTTTTGTGTAAATTCCGTATACTGCCGTTATGCCGCTGATTTTTCGTACGATT
>NW_021415523.1:0-292 GCF_001605985.2 Dendrobium catenatum | reverse complement strand
GCTGTTAGAGACAAAAGTGGATTCTTTTTGTAGAAAATATATTGATAGAATTTGGAAGGGATTGGGAGTTTTGTTTTCAACCTGCTATTGCTAGAGCTGGAGGTATTTTAGTGTTGTGGAAAAGTAGTGTGGCTTCTTTCCAAGCTATTTTTCAATCTGATCAGTGCATTATGGGAAATTTAAGGGTTGCTAATGTTCTTGTTTGGGAGATTGATGTGGTGTATGCCAATAAGGACAGGTCTTTCAGGAAAATTTTTTGGGATGAAATTTCAAGACATCATAATATGGAGGT
>NW_021415522.1:0-273 GCF_001605985.2 Dendrobium catenatum | reverse complement strand
GGAATGAAACTTAAGCACAATAAACATAGTGACATTTTACACCTTAGGTTCAAATTTCATCCACTTTTGAGATCATTAACTTAGAAAATTAAGCAAATCAAAATAAGCCATATTAAGGACTTCAAAACTTCCAAAAATTACAATAAATCACATTTAAATCCAAAAAATACAAACAAGACCTCTAACTGACTATAATCATGTTTTTAATCAATGAAAATTAAAACCCACTTGATCATACATCAAATCAAACCTTAGTTTAATTTTAATTGAAAA
>NW_021415521.1:0-203 GCF_001605985.2 Dendrobium catenatum | reverse complement strand
CTTTGTTATTTCTATTAAATTTACCTTTATTCCATTGTTGGCGTCTCTTCTGCTTCCTCTTCAAAAAGCTTTTGAATTATCTTGTCATCAAAGCAATATCATCTTCATCCTCATGTTTTGAGTGTTCACTCTCAGACTCTTCCACTTTCAGTGCTATGTTCTTCTACTTTCGTGGTTCACCTGCATCAATCTTTCTTTGACTA
>NW_021415520.1:0-740 GCF_001605985.2 Dendrobium catenatum | reverse complement strand
GACATCTGGATTAATTTTGTCCGGGATTTTGGTACAGGCCGGGTTCGCCAAAGGTTTGCACTCGGTGAGAGAGACCTGCTGTAATAGTTTATATGCATACGAGGATTGCGAAAAAAAAATATGTCATGTTATGAGATAAAATTTTAATTCCTAAGAACTCATGAGCCACACCAAGATGTTTCATAGTAAATCTAGTGTTAAGCTTAGAAATAACGTCAGATATAACTTGAGCATTGTTACCGGTAACAAGAATGTCATCGACATATATTAACAGATATATTTGAATATCGTGCTGTTTGTAAATAAACAATGAGGGATCAGCCTGCTGTGAGCAAACCCGAGGGACACCAGATAAGAGGTAAAAGTATTATACCACTGGCGTGGGGCTTGCTTAAGCCCATAAATTGCTTTATGAAGGCAACATACGTGAGAAGGATACAACTTATCTTCGAAGCCTCGAGGTTGAGACATGTAAACCTGTTCAGATAGGTCTCCATGGAGAAATGCATTGGCAACGTCAAGTTGTTGAACCTGCCAATTATTGTGAAGAGCAATAGTTAGAAATATTCGAATAGTCGGAAATTTTGCTACCGGACTAAACGTTTCCGTGTAATCAATGCCGTATTCTTGGTGATTGCCAAGGGCAACCAATCTCGCTTTGTGCTTGGCGACCGTCCCATCGGAATGAAACTTGAGACGATACGTCCATTTGCTACCAATGACTTGCACATTCGAAGGAG
>NW_021415519.1:0-321 GCF_001605985.2 Dendrobium catenatum | reverse complement strand
CAATGAAAAATTTGTTCATTCATTATATGTGCCAAAATGTACATTACCTATGTAAGGATCTTGAATCAGAGGAAGGAGTTCTTCCTCTTGAGCTTCTTGAGAGAGGAGGATAGAGAGAGGGAAGGGGAGAGAGAGGGAGAGGGCTGAGTATTAGACTGGTCCCTAGTGGACCAGTCCAACCGGACCCCTAGGGGAACGGTCCTATTTTATACCAGGAGGGACGACGAGAGAGAGAGAGAGAGAGAGAGGGAGGAGTGGGGTCCACCAAAACTTCAAATTCAAAATCTATGGCTTTTTGACACATTACATGACGTACAAACA
>NW_021415518.1:0-311 GCF_001605985.2 Dendrobium catenatum | reverse complement strand
ATGTTGAAAAGAAATTTCACTGTGAAAATTATTTTTTAATCAAGATTTATTATAAATTAATTAAAAAATATTTATTAAGGATAATAAAATCATCGAAAACAATAGATTATTAAAAGTAAAATTTAATTAGTATGACAATAATATTTAAATATTATTAATTATGGTCGAATAAATATGAAGCCTCACCGTTAAAAAAATAATATTCTATTTGCAAATAATCACAATGATAATTTTACTACTAAAAGTAATAACAAAAATAATTCATAAATGCATAATATAAATTTATAGAGATTTTTTTTTGTTTTTCTTTA
>NW_021415517.1:0-281 GCF_001605985.2 Dendrobium catenatum | reverse complement strand
AGTCTGATCGTGTGGACCTGAAATGTCAGTAGATAAAGCGATCGTGGAGAAATAAGAGTGTTTGATATCATCAAAATCATAAACCACAAAAATAGATCCGCAACATAAATCCCCTTATGATTGATCATCCAGTGATTGAGATACAATGAAGATTATGGATTTTTCAAATCATGGATAAAGTGATTAAATTCATCAGTAGTTTTTTATTGTCATTTTTATAATTTTAAAAATGTGACAATATTAAAATGGACTGAACAACACATTACTATGTCATATAAGAT
>NW_021415516.1:0-354 GCF_001605985.2 Dendrobium catenatum | reverse complement strand
CCTGATCGCAAAGATACCATCCATTTGACATTCGGAGGTCATTTGACCCTTCAAATGATGTGTTGTATCAACCCGTGTGCTGCTCGATCCGCCACTTTTGTTCTTTTTGCGTGTAGTTTAAGGTATAAGGGTCAATTCAGGGGTTAGGTAATGTAGTGACATTTGAGGGGCGGCGAGAGAGCGTGTTAGGCAGCGGAGTTGTGCTGCTGCCGACGTTTTGGGCACGTAAGGGATGTGTCGGAGGAAGATAGGATAGGTGGGTTCATGTAGGTGTTGAGCATGAACATGAGTCATGGAAGGATTCTAAAGACTTTGTTTGGGGTAGCGTTGATATTGCTTTTTAAAATAACTTTT
>NW_021415515.1:0-1437 GCF_001605985.2 Dendrobium catenatum | reverse complement strand
TAGTGGGATAAAGGCTTGATGTTGATGTTGATGTTGTTTAGAGTCAAGGGATTGAAGTTTTGAGAAAATAGATAAAATTGGCGAGAGTCTTAACCCTCCAAATGGGTTGACCAAGTCAAATATAGGGAGTTTTGATTTAAAAATCTTTGGATATGTATGGAATGTCTAATTGAGAGATTTTGAAGGATTGATTTGACTTGAAGTGAGTTCAAGCATTGAAATTGACATTAGTGTAGGTTAAAGGGTTGATTTGGTCAAATATGGTTGACTTGGTCAACCTAGTCAAACCACGGGTTAGGTTTGGGTCGAACAAGTTTAGATGAGTGTTTTTAGACCAATGGAGTTCATCCCATGCATTGATTAGGTCATTTGGATTTAAATTGACATTTGAACCCTTGAGAGGTATTTTGGTCAACCATGGTTGACTTGGTCAACCTGGTTAAACCAAAACCTGAGTTTAGATCCAATAGATCCCAAATGATATTCAAGATTCATTGGAATGGGTTTTGAGGGTTGAAGAGATTGATCCATGTTAAGTTTTTTTGCCAAAAGTTTAAAAATCCCCATGAAGGGCATTTTGGTCATTTTGACCTCTAATCAACTATGGGTCCAACAAAGTATGGTTTATTGTTCATCATATCATATTTAAGGTCATAGACATGGTCAAGGGTCTTGGGGTCAAAATCTATAAAGTGTCAAGTCTAGTGACATATGCCGTAAATATTTGAAGGTTTTGCAATATTTGAAAATTAATTTAGTTTTTGATACTATGAGCCTCAGATTGAGCTCAAATTTGATGGGCTGACTCCATGGACATATTTAATCAATATGCAACTGATAGATCTTGAATCAGAGGTCATTATACTGGGTTTCCAAGTGATAGAAAATTTACCTGGAAAGAGTTTCAGGACCAAGGCTTTTGGCCTTAGGTTTTGAATTTAGAAATTTGAGTTTGGATTGGATTTTGGGTTTGATTAGTTAAATTTTGGAATATACAAATCAATCACAGTCAGATAAATGATTGGGGTTGATTGGATAATATCAAGGTTTGATTGAAGATTAAATTGAACTATAATTGTAGGTAGGAGAGTGGGAGTTTGATTGAAGGCTGGATTGAAATTTGATTGGGGTCTCTGTAATTGACAAGTGCACAACTGTCAACCATAGGATCACCAACCAGGATTCTCGATAGGTCCTGATGACCTCATATAAAAATGAGGCCAACAAGAAGATGGTGATACAATGAATCTGACCCAGTGTCACTAGATCTTACCTAGTGTTTATTAGACCAACTGAGTAAGAAAGATGAACAAATCTCTAGAATGGAGAAAAGATGGAAGAGTTTATGGTTGATACCAAGGTTTAAAATTGCGTAATTAAGCCTCGAGGCGGTTTTCATCTATGAGGCGAGGCGTAAGCCTCGAGGCGGTCTGAGGC
>NW_021415514.1:0-1503 GCF_001605985.2 Dendrobium catenatum | reverse complement strand
AAACTTAGCACGCTAGTTATTTACTCGCATGCAAGTTCGCAACATATACAAAAGGATTCGGCTTGACTCTTTCGCTCTACCAAATAACTTGAAGGCAAAATGTCAAAGCCCGACTTGAAGGGAGGTTTCCTACACTCACCTCTCGTTTGACATGTCTTAATTGAGTTGGCCACACTCACCCAAGGAAGAAATGGGAGAGGAACCAACGGAGAGAAAGGTAGTCAAAACTACCAATGAAATAAAATTTATACCGCTATTAAAGATGGAGAGTGAGAAGACTCCCCAGCGGAGTCACCATTTTTTGTTTGATTAAAAAAAATATAAGTTAATTTGAAAAAGTATTAATTTTCTTTGGGAATATTAAATTTTGAATTTTGAAATTGAACATGTCATTATGAACAATATATCGCCTTGAAAGACGATCATATCGTTCCCTAATGGGTTCAAATTTCAGAATTCTAATTTTATCCGGATTATCATAGTCAAACTCAAAGGGAGAATCACATTTGACCGCGGAGGATCAAAATGGAATTTAATCAATTGTGTGACTATTCTAATTTGAATAAAATGATCATTAATTTTATAATCAAAATCAGGATAATAGAATGATATATCTCTCCAAAGAAAGAGGATATCACTTATTATCAATCATTTGGATATAACGATAATGATCGCTGTATTTATTTTTCCCAAAGATAATTAATTAAAGGTTTTAAAAAATTGATTTTAAAAATCAGGTCTGGGATTCTAAATCTTCTACGAGCGCAAGCCCTCGTAGTTAATTACATCGTAGAAAAATTAGAATTTTCCTACGAATACTCTCGATTAAAATAGCGGTGTAAATTTCATTTAAGATTTTCAAGGCTGGATGTCAAAGGAGATTAAGGGTTGGAAGTTCAAGTGGGATTGGATCAAAATTGAAGACTTATTTTTGGAATCAAAGGAAGAAGGGTAGGAGGTATTTTGGGATTCTGAATTACTTCAGAAACACCTCAGTCTATCCTAAGTGTTGGGCTTGAATTTGATTGAAAGAGATTTAAGTTTGAATGATCAATTTTATTAGAAATTTGGGATTCAATTCCCAGAGGTTGAGGTCTTATAGCCCGAGCTAGCCTCAGAACCTAAGTCTAAATTGGGTACTGAAAAAAAATGACCCGAACCTAGCTAATGCAGTGCAAATCTGGACTTACTCCAGCCTGGATTGGGGAGCCAGCTAACCACCTAATCAATTTAAAATAAATGAATCCGGTCTTTTATGAAAGAGTGATAGGGATGTTATTTAAGAAAAGTTTGAGAAGTTGGGGCTGACATCTAGAGCAGATCCTAATTGGCCCCTTAGACTTATGTTGGGTGTTTGATGCTTAAGCTAATAATACGATTAAAAATTTAGACTCATTTAATTTGTTACTAATGCAATGCATGCTGATTGACTCGATTGAATGCTTGAATTTGAATGAAGGATTTTGAAATGAGAACTCCCGGCGGTCCCGGGCTTACTTCTTA
>NW_021415513.1:0-240 GCF_001605985.2 Dendrobium catenatum | reverse complement strand
AAGGGTTCTCTGCCTACACTAGGAGAGTGTGAAAGGATGAATGGTTCTCTGCTTACACTTGAATGGTGTGAAAGGATGACGGTACTCTTCCAACACTGGGAATAGTGTGAAAGGATGAACGGTTCTCTGCCAACATCGGGGGAGTGTGAAAGGACGACGGTACTCTGCCAACACTAGAAATAGTGTGAAAGGAAGAACGGCTCTCTGCCAACATTGGGGGAGTGTGAAAGGATGAACGGT
>NW_021415512.1:0-247 GCF_001605985.2 Dendrobium catenatum | reverse complement strand
TGTGTTTGAGAGTTTGATTGATTTGATATGATTTGGAGGGGTTGATTTAATTGAATATATTGAATTGGTTCATATGGGTCGAATTTGACCAACCATGGCTTAGTTGACTTGGTCAACTATTGTTCGACCCGGATGACTTCGGTAGCTAGGCGATAGCTGCTAGCTAGAGATAGCTATGGTATCAGAGCCGTCAAGGAAATCCCTAAGGTCTCAAGGGTCCAATTTTGGGCTCAACAAGTTTGAAATA
>NW_021415511.1:0-294 GCF_001605985.2 Dendrobium catenatum | reverse complement strand
CCAACTTGATTTTGCACTGAGATTCGTGCCCGACAAGATAATTTTTTGATGATGTATCAAATATGATATATTTTTTTTCCCAATAATGATATCAAAATTAATTTCTTAATTTAACGCTAAAAAATTTTTGTCTAAAAAATTATAAGAAAAATAAATTTATTTAGTTAGAGGTTGTGTGAAATTAATAATATTTAATATTTTTTAAAATAAAATAAAATAAAAAACTTACAGCAATACTTCTTAACAAAATTATAAAAACTCGAAATTGAACAAAGCTAAACTGGTTTTGTGTTT
>NW_021415510.1:0-381 GCF_001605985.2 Dendrobium catenatum | reverse complement strand
AAAGGTTTTCTAAAATTCCAAGAGTTGAAGTTACATAATTTAAATTGCCAATTCACCCCCCCCTCTTGGTTAGCCTTGGGACATTCACTTAGGCTTAACAACCTAATTACTAGACTCAACAAGATGATACCAATCTCCCCCTTTTTGATGATGGCAAAACAATTATTGTTAGTAAAATTTCAAACCATTTTGAAATCTCCTAAACTCCCCCTGAATTGAGGAATACATTAAAATAAGGAGGCATTTAAAAAAAACAATTTTTGTTTTAAAATTTTACATACACACATATTCAAAAACAATACACAAAAAACATTACAAGACACACACAAAATTTAAAAAAAAAACTCCCCTAAACAATACAAACAATAATCTCTCCCCCTT
>NW_021415509.1:0-274 GCF_001605985.2 Dendrobium catenatum | reverse complement strand
AATCTCCCCCTTTTTGATGATGACAAATTTATGTTGGTTATAGTTATAACAAAGGTGCAAATTGACCTTTTATCATAACTTTTGTGCATTAGAAAAATATAAACAAGTAATTCTCCCCCTAAATATATGCATGTAAAATGAATTATGACCAACATATATAGTTCTTCTCCCCCTTTGACAACATCAAAAAGAATAAATAAACATATAAAAGAAATTTAAATGTTAGGATTTAACATTCCAAGCATACGTCTTAACATGCAAAATCTCTCTTCAG
>NW_021415508.1:0-1140 GCF_001605985.2 Dendrobium catenatum | reverse complement strand
ATACGAAATGAGCATATACGTGAAACGGTTGGAGTAGCTCCAGTATAAGATAAGATTAGAGAGAGTCGCCTTAGATGGTTTGGTGACATAAAACGGTGGCCTTCCAATGATCCAGTTAGGAAAGTTGAGGTATTAGATTTGACATATGTTAAGAAAGGAAGATACATACCTAAAAAGATTTTGTTAGAAAATATTATGAATGACCTTTATTTATTAGATTTAAACGAGAATTTGACTTTTAATAGGACACAATGGAGAAAAAGGATTTATTTAGCCGACCCCACGTAGTGGGATAAAGGCTTGTTGTTGTTGTTGTATAGTTATAATTTATGATCTTATACTCGTATTTTTAAAATATTACTATTGAATATAAATGGTTATTGTTGGATTGTTTTAAAATTACTATAATACAAATTCTTTTTATATGTATCACTAATCTCTAAATAAATTTAAAGCTTAATAAATAATAATGAGACAATTTATATAAAATTTTCCATTAATATACATTTCTCTTATTTTGTCATTTTGTTTATTTGTAAAAAAGAGGATTTGTATAGATTGTACTCAATATATTTTTCGTTCATGTATTTAACGCATAAACTTCAACATTTAAATAATATAGAACATTCGTTAACTCAGTTAACAAAACCCTGGACTACAACTAAGAGAAATTTGCAATGGGATCTCACTAATAAGGCACCCCCACCCCCTCCCCCTCTCTTTCTCTTGCTACATGAAACTTCCACCTTCACCCACAGTGGAACATTGGAATTTCATTGAAAATGACATCCATGGAACCGATGGTGAAGATACTAGTGTGCAAAGGTGGCGACTAGGCCGACAACATGTATATGTGGCGACGATATTGATATAACGAGAAACTAATTAAGTACTAGTAAAGGGATTTGAATGATGTTCAGTGTTTTAGGCTTCATTTGAGACAGTTTTCTTACTGCTTTCTAAAACAGCTTTTAGTACAATTTTTTTTTTTAACTATAAGTTTTTGTAATTATAAAGTAGTTTTAAAAATTAGTAAGAAAATGACCTCAAAGGAAGCCTTAATGGAATAAGTAATATTCTTATTTTTATTTAAAATGTAAAGTTTTATATAAAAATATAAAATTTAAATGTTAATAATTA
>NW_021415507.1:0-230 GCF_001605985.2 Dendrobium catenatum | reverse complement strand
GCATCCTTTCCTCTTTGGAATCCAAGCTTTGGACCTAGGTATCCCAACTCAAAATTAACTTTCAGAACACTTGACAATTATACAAATTACATTTATATCAAAAATAAAATCTAGACTCACCTGCAGGGTTATCCTAAGCAGTTAATAAATGATAAGTAGTTATTCCCAAGCAGTTATATATGTGCAAAAAAGCAAGTAAAACACACTGGCCACGCTCTTTTTATTGTTTG
>NW_021415506.1:0-290 GCF_001605985.2 Dendrobium catenatum | reverse complement strand
CATCCAAATGTGACATGCTTATAGTCGAATCGAGCGGCTCAACGAGACAAATCCAACGAGCTCAAGATCAATGAATTTTGACATCATTAAGATATTTAAATACTTAATAAATGGTCTATGATCACGGGAGTCAATATATGCCATCCATTAAAAACACTCACAATGTGCCCTTGATGTTCTTCCTATTTACTGGCCATGCCTCTCAGAAAACTAGACCCCTCATTTGTTGAGTCTAGTAAATAGGTTGTTAAACCTAAATTAATGTCCCAAGGCTACCAAGAGGGGGGTGA
>NW_021415505.1:0-252 GCF_001605985.2 Dendrobium catenatum | reverse complement strand
TCTACGCCATTAAGCATTGATGGTCTCTGTGGGCTTCGAAAATCTGCTGACCCTTTCTTTCTTTTTCGGGTCATCGAGGAGAGTTTTAACTTTTAAGTTCCGAGGTAAAATTTCAGAAGGCAGATTGGGTTTTAAATAAGATACTGCCCAGAGATTTTACCCTCATTTTGCGAGGACTTGATGATCTAAGTTCAGGTTTCCTATGAACGCAAGTTCCTATAGTTAATTACCCCTCCTGATAACGAGAGAGAA
>NW_021415504.1:0-329 GCF_001605985.2 Dendrobium catenatum | reverse complement strand
TTTCCTAAAGATTTCATGTTCCTTTTTGAGTTCTTCCACTTCTAAGCTAACACTAGTATGCATCTTTTTTATTTTCCTATATGCATCATGCATGTGTTCAGAAACTTCAAATAATTCATCATAGGATAAGTCACATACATCTTCTTGATCTGAGTGATCCACATTATCTGCCATTAAGCAAAGATTAGTGACTTCTTCTTCTTTTTCTGTCTCAGATGAGTCTGAAGCTGAGTCTGCCCAGAAAGCTCTTTGAAACTTCTTCTTGCCCTTCTTTACCATAGGTTTCTCCTCAATCTTCTCCTTACCAGGAGTGGCTTTGAGTTTTGGGC
>NW_021415503.1:0-252 GCF_001605985.2 Dendrobium catenatum | reverse complement strand
GAATCAATAAGGAAAGGTCATTTCTAATATTTTCTAAACAAATCCTTTTAGGTCTACCTCTACCTTTCTTAACATAAGCCAAATCTTATAGATCTATTTTCCTAACCGGGTCATCGGAAGGCCGCCATTTATATAACCGAACCATCTAAGGAAAATCTCTCTAATCTTATCATCCACTTGAGCTATTCCAACCTTTTCACAAATATTGCTCATTTTGTATCCTGTCTCTAAAAGTAAAGTCACTCATCCACA
>NW_021415502.1:0-395 GCF_001605985.2 Dendrobium catenatum | reverse complement strand
TTGTACATCTAAATCAATTTTTTTGACAAAATTTTTTATTTTTTTATATTTTTTTGCACATTGATATCACCACCAACTATTTTTATTATTGCGAGCTATTCCTTTTGATACTTGAAGCACATCCTTTGTAATATTCTTAATATCATTAGCTATTTTGTTCACATAACATTAGCTTTCTCATGTACAGTTAAAATATTAAAATCTTTAATCTTACTCTCAAAATATTTTTGTTAGTATTCTTTAAATGCCCTCATCTAAATCTTGGATAATATTTTATTTTATTTATCATATTCCATCATTTCTTCTTAAAGCCCAAAACTAATAAGTGATGTTAAGTGCATAAACTTTCACTCAAAATAACTTTACAATCTTTATAATCTAAATGATCTATTTTC
>NW_021415501.1:0-242 GCF_001605985.2 Dendrobium catenatum | reverse complement strand
TCGTGAGTGATCTGAAAGTCGTGCAGTAGCCGCTTGAGCCATACCGTGTCCGCCGTAGCGGCTGCCAAAGCGCGGTATTCCGCCTCAGTTGAAGAGCGAGCGACGGTGGTTTGTTTCTTCACGGTCCAAGAGATGAAAGTGCTGCCTAGAAATGTGCAGTAGCCCGATGTTGAGCGTCGAGTGTCCGGATCTCCCGCCCAGTCAACATCGGAGAAAGTTTGAAGTTGGAGATTGGATTTTGA
>NW_021415500.1:0-647 GCF_001605985.2 Dendrobium catenatum | reverse complement strand
TTTGCTTTTCCGCATCGCCATTTTTTCTTTGCTGCTTCAGTTTTACCTGAAGTGGCATAGTAAGTGCACTTCTCATTAGGTCTTTCTTCCTTTGTTCTCTCCGAGTTTGCCTTGGCTGCCCGTCGAGCTTAAGCGGACGAAAGAGCAGGTTTTCTTCACCAACATTTTTCTGTGCTTTTTCCTGCTCTTCGTTTTTGTAAATCTCTAAATCCACCGAACTTGTGTATTTAATAAATTTGGGTTTTAAAGAAATAAAGCAAGAAAAATGACGGAATCTAACTTACCATTAGAATTGGTGATTCCTTTTTTTACGTTTGGTAAGATTGACAATAATGATTTCAGTCTAAGGACATCTCCAATAGAAAACTACATTTCTAACACTAAATTATAATAATAGTTATATCAAACAGTAATTCATCTCTGATCAAACTCTATTTCTAACACCAAAAAAAAATAATCTGTGTATATCCTTTCTTATCTCCAACCAATATTGACGTTGCACTGTTTACAGATGAGATAAAACTCAAAAATGAGTTTTTATTTGTCGTTCAGGTGGAGGTTCGCGGGAACTGTAGACGGGCGGATGATGTTCTGTTGGAGATGCCCTAATAACTCTATGTGGTGTAAAGTGTCTTTGTGTAAATATA
>NW_021415499.1:0-329 GCF_001605985.2 Dendrobium catenatum | reverse complement strand
GCGCGCAAAAGGTAGAAAGTTATCTTCACTGCGAGCGAGCCCCCGTATGGCTTCTGATCAAAATGTCGGACTCCCGATCCGACAGGAAGGGAAATCGTTGAAGGGAGCAAAGTCGACCGGCCACAAACGAGCAAAGGAAGCGATCGAAAGGGAGGGAGATCACTTCACAGCCGGCGAGTACCCGTTGTGGCTTCCGATCAGAAGTCGTAACTTCCGACCGAACAGGAAGGGCACGTCATCGAACGAGCGAAGTTGGGCAGCGATGAGAGGGAGAGCAGGAGCGGAGTGAGAGAAATAGAGAGAGAGAGAGAGAGAGAGAGAGAGAGAGA
>NW_021415498.1:0-252 GCF_001605985.2 Dendrobium catenatum | reverse complement strand
TTTCTGCTCCAATCAACCTTCGACTGATGTAGTAGAGAGCATTTTCTTTGCCCTCTTCATTATTCTGGGCCAATAGTGCTCCGAGGGACTCTTCTAGTGCAGCTGTATACAATATGAGAGGCTTCCCCGGAATTGGTGCTGCGAGGATGGGCGGATTCAACAAGTATCTTTTGATGCTTTCAAACGCTTCCTGACACTCAGCATCCCATCTGAAGCGAACGTCTTTCTTCATTAGCTTTGAAAATGGCTGGC
>NW_021415497.1:0-361 GCF_001605985.2 Dendrobium catenatum | reverse complement strand
ACCCTCGCCGCCACCACCGCCTGCCACAACCCACCACCACTGCCATCGTTCACCATCATTGCCACTGCCGGCAGCCGCCAACCACCAACAGCCAACTGTTGCAGCCAACTGCTGCCGGTGACCACCACCAGTGTCGCCATTGCTGCCCATCGCTGATAACCACAGGCTACCACCATTGCCACCACCCACAGCTAGCCACCACCATCACCGGCCGCCATGGCCCAACACCATTGATCACCACTAGCCATCACCGCCGTCAATGTCGGCTACGTACAATCACCCTCTTTACACTTTATATTGCATTCATTTTATTTCAAACTAAATAAAAAGTAATCTCATGCATTTTTTTTACAATCACCCA
>NW_021415496.1:0-233 GCF_001605985.2 Dendrobium catenatum | reverse complement strand
AGGAGTGTGAGGCTGATCAGGATTCTTCAGGTTCTATTTCTTTTTATTTTTCTTTTGTATGCAGAACATAAAAATTATGATTTGATTATGTAGATCTTGAGTAATGAATATAAATATTTATATTGATATTTTAAATTATAGAATCTATTGTACTGTTTATTACATATAGATGATATTATATAGTTCTGATTATTATTTATTGAAAGGACGAATGAATAATTCTTCAAATTTGG
>NW_021415495.1:0-283 GCF_001605985.2 Dendrobium catenatum | reverse complement strand
TGTTGGAGAGTTCAAACCACAATTTGGATTAACAAATAATTTTCAAACATAACATACTTATAATCAGATTGAGCGACTCGATGAGAAGAATCAAACAAATCAAAAAATTTTGACATCATTAAGACCTTCAAATGTATGACAAACGATCCACGATCAAGGGATTCAGCATCAGTCATCCATATAAATCACTCATCATTATTCCTTGATCTTCCATCTATTTACAGGACATGCCACTCTAAACATAGGCAGAGGGAGGGCAAATGGATTAACTAAATTTAATAAC
>NW_021415494.1:0-646 GCF_001605985.2 Dendrobium catenatum | reverse complement strand
TTCTTGAATGCTTACAAAAGTAGGCCACTCATTTATTTTTCTATCAAGTATCCACCTATCTTTGAATACCTTGATTGATTCCCCATTAGAAACTTCCCATCTTAAAAATGGTTCGAGTACCTTGCCTCCATTGCAAAGGATCTTCCAAGAGGAGGAATTTTTTTTCCGCTAGCCAATTCAAAATTTGTTCCATATTTGGAAGCCAAAGTTTTGTGTAACAGAGATTCTTTATTATTCAAAAATCTCCAAGATAATCTAGCTCTAAGAGGAGCAACCCTTGTTGTAGAGGAATACAATCCACAACCACCTTTCTTCATAGGCTTACATAAATTTTCCCAACTAATGAAATGCAATCCTTGATTTCCTCCAGATTTCTTCCAAAAAAAATTTCTACAGATTTTGTCAACCTCTTTGAGGACATGAACCGGAATCAAGGAGTGAGAACTGAAATAGTTCGGAATTGTTTGGATCACTGATTTAATAAGCACAATTTTTCCTGCTAATGATAAAGATTTCAGTCCCCAAGTATTGAGAAATTTAAGAACTTTTTGAATAATGAAATGAAAGTCATTAGCCACCAATCTTCTCAATGTCATTTTAATGCCAAGGTTGTTGACCCACATATCATTTGTTGGGAAACAATTAC
>NW_021415493.1:0-219 GCF_001605985.2 Dendrobium catenatum | reverse complement strand
TACAAAAAATATATTAATATTTAATATTATTAAAATCAAAATCATTATAAAAAAATTAAAGTAACCGTAGTTGCTAGACTTGCTAACGACTCGCTACGAATTTTTTTATTTTTTTATTTTAGTTTTCCATAAATATATATTATTGAAATTAATAGAACATTAAATGCAATGTTGTTCAAACATGCTATATTTATATATCTTGTTCATGACAATAGCAAT
>NW_021415492.1:0-286 GCF_001605985.2 Dendrobium catenatum | reverse complement strand
GCACGATCCAATCTGTCCCTTCCAATTGACCCATTCGCGTTCTCTTTCGGAGGTCCACATGAACTTATTGATGGCCTTAACCATGTGTCTCGTGTCATGGAGCCTAACATTGTGACGAATGCTCCAGCAGCTGTGGTCGCTTTGGTTCCTCCTCTAGAGGTTTCAGAGGAGATTTCTCTTCCTGCAATTTATTCCTAGATTAATACTAATGCTTGTGTGATGGAGGGTATTAGTGTGCTTAATGGTGCTCTTTCCCCTATTATTGTTGAGAAGTCTCCTAGTGGCT
>NW_021415491.1:0-381 GCF_001605985.2 Dendrobium catenatum | reverse complement strand
GTTAATCATGATCTTAATGATTTAGGTGTTATTGGACAAAGGTTTACTTAGTGTAACAACAAATAAGGAATTGCGATGATTTCGGAAAGACTTAACAGATGCTTACTGAATTCAGTGACCCTTCAATTGGTTCCTTTGGCTTCGGTTAGACATCTAGCAAGGGTGGCATCTAACTATTGCCCCATTGCTTTTAAATTTGATGAAGTGCCTTGGTTTCATTCTAAAATTTTCAAATTTGAAGACACATGGAAGTTCTATCAAGCAACTTGGAAGATTGTCACTAAAGCTAGGGAGAAACAGGATTTTGGTGGTGCAGTAGAAGTTTTAAACATGAAAATTCAGAGAACTTTGAAGTCTCTATACTATTGGAACAAGAATAAA
>NW_021415490.1:0-1151 GCF_001605985.2 Dendrobium catenatum | reverse complement strand
CGAACCACCACTTATGGCACTCACCTCCGTCAGACCACCACTGGAGGCCCTCACCTCCACCGGACCACTGCATGATGTCGTTGCTCCACCGGACCACCGTCTGACGTCGTTACTCCGCCGAACCACTGCATGACGTCATTGTTTAGCTGGACCACCACTTAAGGCCCCAGACTTCTGCCGGACCACCACCTGAGGCCGGGACTTCCACCGGATAACCGCCTGACACCCAAACTTCCACCGGACCACCGTTTGACGCCCGGACTTCTGCCAGATCACCACTTGAGGTCGGGACTTCTGCCGGATCACCACCTGAGGCCCGGAATTCTGCCGGACCACCACCTGAGGCTCGAACTTCTATTAAGCCACCACATGTTGTCTAGAGCTCTACCAGAGTACTGCCCTACGACCACAGTCTTTCGGACCCCTGTCTCCGGCCGACTATGGCCCTTCCAACCAAACAAATATGTCTATGTTGATTATTGTAAATCCCACCATGTAATGCGCTCTATATGATGTACATTTGTGACTTCAAGCCAAGGCCTTCTCCCTAAGGAAGGGCCTCATTTGTAATCTACTGCAAATACTAGTGAATTCATTCAAACTGGGCCAGACCCCATGATTTTTCCCCCTTTTTAGGGGTTTCCACGCAAAAACTCTGATGTCTCTTATGAATGCTACATCCTCTCTCTTATCTGATTGTGTGCTGGATCTTCGTACAATGCTAAGACGTTAAACTATATATTTCCCTACCGCTGCGAATACTCCATGACACAACAAGTTTGAATATAGATAACTCATAAAAATTTCAAAAGCCAAAAAATGTAAAATTTTGTAAATGGCATGATAAGGCACCTACGCCTACTCAATATTATGAATATAAAGAACAATATTTTGAGCAAATGCTTTACCCTGCTCAGCAGATCCAGCATGTTATTCCATTTGTGATACGGTTTAATTCTGAATATAGTTATTAAATCGAGACTCGTCTTTATATAATGATGAAGCAGCACCAAATTTCTGAAGAGGTTGTAATAACCTCCACCGATCCTCCTACAAATCATCTCTATCTAGAAAGTGATGACAAACAAGATGATTTCATATGTTTATATGAAGCCCTTTAAAGTTCATATATGTATATATATATATATATA
>NW_021415489.1:0-215 GCF_001605985.2 Dendrobium catenatum | reverse complement strand
TCCAGACCATCGTCCTGTACGAATAGTATTTTGTTGAATCGTACCGTACGATATTATATCGTACCGTACGATATTATATCGTACAGTGCGAATTGTTTTTGAACTGTTCGTACATCTTCGTACCAGGACGACATCTTTTTATGAAGATCGTACTGTATGATGTTGAGTCGTACTGTACAAACAGTAACGGCTACTTTTGAATTCAGAGGGTTTTT
>NW_021415488.1:0-255 GCF_001605985.2 Dendrobium catenatum | reverse complement strand
AAATACTGGAGAAAAGACATGTTGAGATGTAAAAAAACTTATTATAGAGCTTGAGTTGTTTTAAGAAGAACAAGAACTGTTTGATGGTAATTAAAAATACCAGAGGTCTCCATGGAACTGCATCACCTCTTGAGTTGTTTTAAGAGATATCTCCATGGAATAAGAATTTTCTTAATATCACAAGTTTACAGATTTGGAATTTGCATAGATTTGCTATAGAAACAACTCTAGAAATTGTCCATACTTCTCTTGTTG
>NW_021415487.1:0-435 GCF_001605985.2 Dendrobium catenatum | reverse complement strand
CTAATTAATCCAGCTGTTAAGACCTCTTCTAGAAGCTTCCTAGAACTCATCTTAGCCTTTGGATGGAGATCTAATGGCTCTTGATCAAGCCATGTGTCCAAAGGGGCAAAAAGGAGATTTAACACCTCATGCCACCTCTTGTCCTTTGATCCCTTGATCCCATCAACTCCATGGACACTTGGCATGCATCTAGGAGCTCATGCAGTTAATCCCAGCCATCCAAATGCACTTAGGTGGCTTGAATAGGAAAATATCCTAAGGACATGCAAAGACCCCTTTAAGCCTCTCTCATTGAATCCCTTCCTCATCCAAGAGCTATCCCAGCCATCAAAACCTTCAAAGAACCTTTTGCAAGCTTTTCCCTAACTTTTCCAAGCCTTCCCCCACGAAAATCTAGCTTCCAAAGCTTGTTTGGTGAAGAGAGAGGAATCTAGA
>NW_021415486.1:0-200 GCF_001605985.2 Dendrobium catenatum | reverse complement strand
GATGCACTTGACTTCTACGAAGTGTATCCAATAATAACGATGCCTACACCCCTTTTTCGTATTCGATTTTCGTTCTTTTTCTATTCTTCGCATTTAGTTGTCTTTTGCTTAGTTTTGTTAGTTTCTTCACTGCTTCTTCTGTGTCTTGGCACCGCACACCTATAAACTAAGGAAGATCCATAGACATACGACTCGATAAA
>NW_021415485.1:0-1400 GCF_001605985.2 Dendrobium catenatum | reverse complement strand
GAAAGTAATTATATTTTAATTTAATTAATTAATTAGTTAAAAGAATTTAAAATTGGAAATTATTTATTAATTAATATTTAAATAATGCGAGTAATTATATGATTTCAAAATAATTTAATAACGTTTGTAGTACAATTCTCTGAAAGTTCGTTAGGGATGTTAAACCCTATAGGACTGGCCCGAGGCTAACCAAGAGGGAGGGGGGGGTGAATTGGTATTTAAAAATTTCTTTAAGCAAAAAGAATGATTATCACAAATCAAGTCACCAAAAAAATAAGTGCGGAAGAAAATAAATGCGGAAGCAGTAAAAATAAGAACACAAGGATTTATAGTGGTTCGGTCAACTCGACCTACGTCCACTCCCTGGAGGTGCCCTCCGAGTATTGTACTACAAACGTGACTCTCGTTTAGCCCCCACACCTAGGCGGAGAAGCCTTCACAAAAACACCTCCTTTTTGCCACACCCGGCAAGGCAGAGAATCAAACTCCTTTTGGTTCCTCCTGAAGTAGGTAGAGAACCATGATCACTTGCTGAAACTTACCTCTCCCAACCCTTCCAAGGACATAAGACTCTAGGTAAGAAGAAGTGGAACAATGCTTGGAACAACCCTTGTGAATCCCCTCACAAGCTCCCCCTCACAAGATCCTCTCTCTCTCTCTCCCTCTCTCTCTCTCCTTTAGGTTTTCTCAGGTCAAGATAGTAGCTAAGGATATTCAAAAATGTTGAACAAGAACTCTTATAAAAAAGAGCTCAAAAAGCTCATTAATTGCAAGTTGCTGACTATATCGTCTAGGACGATATGGAAATCATCCTGATCGATCAGTACAAATCTTAAAAGATCGGCAAGAGCATCGCACTGAATGCAAACTGGATGATTAAAAATTGGCTTGATCATCCAAGACGATCTCAGGATCGTCCTAGTCGATCAGTTCAAATCAAAGAAAAATCATCTAGAGCATCACCCTAAATTCAAGCTGTCCGATCTAGATCGTCTAGCACATCGCCCTGAATTTGTACTGGCCGATATTTATCGTCCAGGAGTGACTAAGGATTTTAGAATCGATCGTCCTGGTCGATCTTGAGATCATCCAGGATGATATGATCATATCAATCATCCTTAATTACCTCCTTGATTGTCTGATCAATTAAGGCATAATTGTAAATATCGTCCAGGCCTATCTAAGATCGTCCTGGTTGATTACCAAAAATACAGAATGCCTTAATTGTTTATGGCTGCAATTTCTTTTTGTTTTGAGCCTATCATCCTGTTCGATACAAGAATCGTCTAGGCAGATTGGATAATGATGGCTGCCTTAATTAAGAACCCTTGATTAGATTCTCTATTTTAAGTCAGATCGTCCATGATGATGTAAATATCATCCTGGCCGATATGAGCAAA
>NW_021415484.1:0-315 GCF_001605985.2 Dendrobium catenatum | reverse complement strand
TACTTTTATTGCTCCTTTTGATGAAGATAATTTAACTATGGATTTTTTTATCCTGGAAGGCCAATGGGACATTAAAAAATTACTTCTTTTTTTCAGGGAAGAACTGGTTTTTGTTATTTGTAGCATTCCTATTAATAAAGAAGGAGAAGAGGATTATATGGATCTAAAATACAAATTTACTGGTAAATCTATTGCTGCTTTGATCAAGGAAGACTCAGTTAAGGTGTTTGAGGGGAGCTCTTTCTTATGGATTCATAAGCTGAAATTGTACTCAAATTTGGAATTTTTCATTTGGAGGCTTTGTAAGAATGCTAT
>NW_021415483.1:0-301 GCF_001605985.2 Dendrobium catenatum | reverse complement strand
ACTCCAACAAAATGAGAAGAGCCAAAATGCACCAAACCAATGAGAAAATTAACTGGTCCATATGAGCCATTGACTGACAAGTGAAGTCTGTCCCAAAAAAGAAATCATGCTCTAGCATAAAATGAAACCCACTTGGAGAGACCTACAAAGAGGCTTGATAAAGACCAGCAAGTAGAATTCTTCACAAAGCATGAAGGTATATGTGGTTAGGCAATGAGAACATCTGAAAATCTTCCCAATAAAATGACACCTCAAAACCACCAACGAATATTCATAAGGGTACACAATGGAGAAAAAGGAT
>NW_021415482.1:0-1029 GCF_001605985.2 Dendrobium catenatum | reverse complement strand
AAGTAGCTCGCCCTTATTCAAGGAGAGGAGAACTTCTGTTAGACTCGACTGAAAGGAGAGGAACGAAGTACTCGAGCAAAGCGAGAGGAGCCGTTAGGCCACTCGAGCAAAGCGAGAGGGGCTGTTAGGCCACTCGAGCAAAGCGACAAGTATTTGATGAGTGGAAGAGACAACCCATGGCTGTCGACAAGTATTTGATGAGTCTAATCCTAGGAAATCTGGAGTTGAAGATGATGATGTTGGAGAGATTATAAGTTGAGTAAACAATTTGGGGAAAGGGGTAGAACACCAAAATAATGGAGTAGGAGAAGTCACCCAAGGAGTGGAAAATATTGATTTGGATGAAAGGGTTGGACCTTCTCACACTTTTCCTAGAGATTGAAGATACTCTATAAGTCACCCCAAGGATTTGATCTTAGGAGACCCTTCTAGTAGATTTAAGACTAGACATAGACTTAGGAAGGAGGTGAACCACTCTGCCTTTATCTCAATAACTGAACCCACCACCATTAACCAAGCCCTTACTGATGAGTTTTGAATTTTAGCAATGCTAGAAGAATTGAATCAATTTGTTAGGAATGATGTTTGGGAGCTTGTAGAAAGACCTAAGGGAAAAAGTATAGTTAGGACAAAGTGGGTCTTTAAGAATAAGGTGAATGATTCAGGAGTGATGGTTAGGAACAAAGCAAGATTGGTGGCTAAGGGGTATAACCAAATAGAAGGGATAGACTTTAAGGAGACTCTTTCCCCTGTAGCTAGATTGGAAGTCATTAGAGTGCTATTAGCCTTTGCCTGTTATAAAGGATTTAAACTTTTTCAAATGGATGCCAAAAGTGCCTTTTTAAATGGGGAAAAAAAAGAAGATGTGTTTGTAGAACAACCTCCAGGTTTTGAGAGTTCCCAATTTCCAAATCTTATTTTTAAAATAAAAAAGGCTTTATATGGGTTAAAGCAGGCAGCTAGAGCTTGGTATGAGAGGCTTAGCATATTCTTACTAGAGAGAGTTTGTCAAGGGGAGCGTAGACACCG
>NW_021415481.1:0-1021 GCF_001605985.2 Dendrobium catenatum | reverse complement strand
GGTATTGATCTTCACATAGCGATATTCCTCGTTATTACCAAATAATACTTAGCAATACCGACCAAATACCGAGCAAAAACCGAGTAACAATCCTCTGACCGAATGTAGAGCTATGTCCGGTCAGAGGACGTAATAAAAGTTCATCTGGATAATGTTCAGCGTTCGCACATAATAATTTCTCGAGTGTGAGAGTCTGCTTGGCAAAGGTCAGTAACCTGAGCCAACTCCTTAGTACCACAAGGAAATGTTGAATGGACTCAAACTTCAAAGTGATTTGTCCTTTAGGATGCGTTTGGGATAGCTTTCTAACCATTTTGCTTTCTAAAATAGCTGCCAAAATCCTCTCCTATTAAAAATTTGTATGGTCGGGTGCTTTTTAACCAACGGATCTATTATTGAGTTTGGTAGTTTTAGAAAAGCTGCCTTAGCTTTTTTAAGCTCTCATAAATTTTTTTAAATTGCTTTTACGAATTATTGCAGTCACGGACAGCGATTGTTTCTTTGCTTTCTTCTACTAATAATCAATATTGATTTCTGATTAATTCAGTTGCATAAATGTCTTAATTTACCAAGAGCTCTTTAATGGGCCCTTAGTTTTTTTTTTATTCCCAGTAGCTGAGTTGTTCTTGGTTACTTGTCATTCCTTCTTATCTTATCTATTTGGCTGTCGGTATCTTGTCTGTAAACATTTCTTCTTCTTTTTTTTATCTTTGAACAACTCACTAATAAGTTATTTTAAGAAGCAGTAAAAAAGCTATCTCAAACTAAAGCTTTGTATGGGACGGCTTTCTTACTGCTTCTTAAAGCACCTTTCCTAGAAAAAATGTATTTCTTGTATTAAAAAGTTGCTTCAAGAAGCAGTAAGAAAGTCGCCCCAAATGACATCCAATTAGAATTTAGTATGTAGCATAGATTCAAACATTTGTGCAATAAATCTCCAAAATGGCAATAAATTATCTACATATTTTAAGTAAATAAAAAATAAAAATTTCATATATTTTGTGTAATTATAATTGATTTA
>NW_021415480.1:0-276 GCF_001605985.2 Dendrobium catenatum | reverse complement strand
GCACCCACTTTAGATGGTTTGCTAGGACAACCAACTCTAATTTTAGGCTAGGTTGGTATTTACTTTTCCACTGTATGCCAAGTTTTTGAGTTTTCACTGCATGTTATTTGCTAGCTTAGAATTGATGTATTTATTTACTTGCTTGCTTACTGCACTTCGTACTATGATTGCATGTGCGCTAGACCTACCCTTAGGTTAGGAACTCTTTATGCTAATTCAATATTGTACAGATGGCCATACTCATATGCAGCATGGATTAAAAGGGGGTGTTAAAAA
>NW_021415479.1:0-248 GCF_001605985.2 Dendrobium catenatum | reverse complement strand
GCTTTCAGCTCCAATCAACCTTCGACTGATGTAGTAGTGCACGTTTTCTTTTCCTTCTTCATTATTCTGGGCCAATAGTGCTCCGAGGGACTCTTCTAGTACAGCTGTATACAGTATAAGAGGCTTCACCGGAATTGGTGCTGCGAGAATGGGCGGATTTAATAGATATCTTTTGATACTATCAAATGCCTCCTGACATTCTGCATCCCATTTGAAACGAACATCCTTCTTCTTTAGCTTTGAAAATG
>NW_021415478.1:0-238 GCF_001605985.2 Dendrobium catenatum | reverse complement strand
TCTTTCCAAAACTGCCTAAGAAATTTTGGAAAAATTGTCCTGGATCGTCCTAGACGATATTTTATAGTACAGGCCGATAAACCAGGACGATATCCAAAAATAAAAATTTTCTAAGTAGATATGGCGGTATATTTTTTCTGAATTGATCCGATCGTCCTGGCTGATACAAAATCATCCAGGACGATGTGGTTTGCATAAAGGCGGCTGCTTTAAAGAGGATGCCCTAATTAGGGTTTCT
>NW_021415477.1:0-249 GCF_001605985.2 Dendrobium catenatum | reverse complement strand
TTTAAATCATTTTATGCTATAATTGGTTATTATAAGACGGTACTGAGCTTGCTTGATGTATGTTTGTAATAGGACATAAGAATATTTTAAAATATAAATAGGAAGTGCAAATAAAATTGGATGATAATGGCAATGCTTCTTGAACTTAACTTTCTTATGGGTTCGGCAATTGATTATGCATTCCTAAACTATAATTAATGTATATGAGGTTGCATTTATACTTTGATTATATCATTGATGTGAAAATCA
>NW_021415476.1:0-321 GCF_001605985.2 Dendrobium catenatum | reverse complement strand
AAGGTTTGCAAAAAAGCATTTATATAGAAGCGTCTCATCCAAACAGCGACAAAAAAAAAAAATCTTCGTTTCCAAACTGAAAAGAAAAAAAACGCTAAAAAAATGAGGCCGAAGATATAACAACAATCCGACTAAAATGATGCAACCAAGTGCAATGATGATCTTTACTAAATGAAACTAGATTAACCATATAAAGAAACATGCTTATCCTTAATTAAAACTAAAAGTCAATATAAACAATCAAAAGATGGAAATTTTTGAAATTAATCTTAAGAAAGAATATATAAGCTGATCAAAGATGTTTCAAACAACATAAGCTAA
>NW_021415475.1:0-278 GCF_001605985.2 Dendrobium catenatum | reverse complement strand
ATCAAAACATATATACCATAATCTAATTAATTTTCTAATTTTTTATACATGAAGTAAATAAAGACTAGATAAAAAAAATTAATATCTCAAATACTAAGACTAAGAAGTGCATACTTTGACATTTTTCTACTACACTCTATTATGCCCTTTCTTTTTCCTAAAACATTTGAAGAAACAGAATGAGCACAACTAATCCAATAGTCTTCTTCCCTTTAACATCACATATATAAATATCCAATTCAAAATAATAAAAAAAATTTAATTAAAATGTAATAACT
>NW_021415474.1:0-284 GCF_001605985.2 Dendrobium catenatum | reverse complement strand
GTGAGAGATAGCATGAGAGAGAGAGAGAGAGAGAGAGGGTGAAAGAGAGGGAGAGAGATAGAGAGGAAGAGAGAGAGAAAGGGAGAGAGAGAGGAAGAGAGAGAGAGGGATAGGGAGAGAGTGAGAGGGAGAAAGAGAGGGAGAGAGAGGGGGAGAGAGAGGGAGAGAGGGAGAGAGAGGGAGGAGAGCAAGGGAGGGTGGGAGAGAGAGAAATAGAGAGAGAGGGTGAGAGAGAGAGAGCGAGAGAAAGAGAGAGAGCGCATGAGAGAGAGAGAGAGAGAGAG
>NW_021415473.1:0-273 GCF_001605985.2 Dendrobium catenatum | reverse complement strand
TACCACATCCTTATTGGCAGGAGATTGTTTGAGAATGTATTCTAGTGATATTTTCGACTAGGCATTTGGCTCTTTTGTGAGCTAGAGTAGTTTTAATTTTTGTCCACCTCGGCAAACTGTTGCGGAGGGTGGATGAATTTTGCTTTAAGTGATTGATGGATTGAATTTCAAATTTAAATATTTTTAGGATTTTTGGATCTGAGATTTTTGTGAAGTTTTTGGATTTTTTTGGATTATTGGGAGATATTTGAAAGTATTTGTGAACCCCTCCGG
>NW_021415472.1:0-218 GCF_001605985.2 Dendrobium catenatum | reverse complement strand
GGGCGACGAGAAGAATCCCAAATCTCAAAATCATTTATATCTTAGGATAGAATATAGGTTGTTGTCAGTGGTGCCTTATGGACATTCAATTTGATATATTTAATTTGATTGATTTATTTAAATTGATTGCACATTATAGATACCTGCTTTTCTAGTTTTTTTATTTGCATGCCACATTTGTTTTGACCTGGAATTCGAATTTAGGCTCTTAGGGGTTT
>NW_021415471.1:0-292 GCF_001605985.2 Dendrobium catenatum | reverse complement strand
GGAAGGCATCCCACAATGAGTAGAAATCTTTAAATCACGGAAGGAAGAAATGTTACCTCAAAGAGCATCTCTAAAAGAATTAGAGGATGAATCACCCGCAAGCAAGAAAACTGGCATTGACCAACTTCGAACAAGCCATAAAAAATATCAGACACGAAAAAACATAGAAAAGGAACAAGGAAGCAACAAGATCACTTCATTAACCAAAGAGGAGGTGGAAGAAGATTGAAATATAGTAAGAAAATCAAAATCACAGAAAAAACCCTAGCATAGCGCATGTCCTGTATCCTCT
>NW_021415470.1:0-359 GCF_001605985.2 Dendrobium catenatum | reverse complement strand
CATGTGTATATGTATATGATGCATCAATGCATTGTTTGTTTGTTTGCATAATGCATTTGTATGATGATTTAACACTTTCAAATAGTGCATGGTATATTTGCATGTTAACATAGCATGCTGTCGCGCTATATTGTAGTTGTATAGTATGCATTGCGTGTTGGATAATATGCTTGAATAACACATTTGGGTGTTGCAGCGTGTATATGTATAATTCATTTTATATGCTGAAATATATAAATGCACAATAAGACTGTATATTAACATAAAGCACTGTCACGTTGCTACATATTTTGCATGCTTGAATTATATGCTTGCATAATATGCTTTGCACGTTGTAATGTATATGTACGCAACACATT
>NW_021415469.1:0-280 GCF_001605985.2 Dendrobium catenatum | reverse complement strand
TATGTCTGTCTCCCAAGCTCACTCTTGCTCGATCTCACTCTCTCTCTCTCTCTCAATCCCTCTCTCTCTCTCCTACCTTGCTGCCTCTCTTTCTCTTCCCTTACTCTTTCTCTCTCCTTCTCCCTCTCTCTCTCTCACACACTCTCTCTCTCCTCCCTTGCTCTCTCTCTCTCTTCCCTTGCTCTCTCTCTCTCCCCTTGCTATCTCGCTCCCTCTAGCTCTCTCTCTCCCTCTTGCTCTCTCTCTCTCTCATTCTCTCATCTCTCTCTCTCTCTCTCTC
>NW_021415468.1:0-280 GCF_001605985.2 Dendrobium catenatum | reverse complement strand
TGAAGATAAATTACTGTAAAATTTTACTAAATTTTGGAGTAGAAAATGGGTTTTTTGGTTGGAGATGCTTTTATGTTTTGTTTGAGACAATTTTTTGAATACTTTTTAAAACAATATTTTAGTATAAAAAATTTTTAAACAAAAAAATTTGATATCAAAAAACTTTTAAAAAACAGTAAGAAAGCTATCCCAAACGAAACCTAGTTGCTCCCTATTCATTTCTTCATTTTTTTTTAAGTAATATTTTATTAGAAATTAATGCTTCTCATTCTAGAGTATT
>NW_021415467.1:0-1160 GCF_001605985.2 Dendrobium catenatum | reverse complement strand
TCGTGCTTTGATTTCAGTTGTAGGCTTTGGTGACCTACTGGGCTAGTTAAGCTCATTATATGTGGTTAATATTTCAAGTGCAGAGCCTCCTGCGTGATGCTTCTTCGGTTGCTGTAGCTTATTTTGTAGTTTTGGTAGACTTCTGTTTTGTAGCCGTATGACTATTATATATGACTCTTTTGGACGCTTCTGTTGATTGTATATATGTTGATATGTGAATTATAGTTGTTGCTGTATTTCTTTCCTGTAATGCAATTGTCTCTGGATGACTGTATTGATACGAACGAGAAACAAGATGAAAAGACTGATAGAAAAAAAAAATAAAAGAGATAAGAGAGATAGATGAATCCTTTCACTATTGATATCTGGGGCATCACACACAATCCCCCCACTAGATCTATTACTACTAAAATTATACTCCATATATTCGATTTTAGATCCACTCTAACGAAAACCTTTATACTCTAAAATTGACCTCCCTAATTTAAGTTTACATTCAATTTCTTCTATAGTATCATAAACATGAAGAATATCATAAGCAAAAAGCATACACTGGGGTAAAACCTATTGCAAATGTCTAGTGAGAACATCCATGACTAAAGATTATTTGTAATTATAAATTGACACACACGCAAACTTCTTTTTTATAATATTATGAATTATTATTCGAAAAATGGATTACATTTCATTCTAATCCATTTTAAATAACAATAAGATCCATGTACTAATTAAATTTTCTTATCCAAATAAATAATTGATATTACAGCAGGTCTATAACAGTATGATTAAAGATCAATATAGTCGAAGAAGTATGGCTGTATGATAAAGAGAGGGGCTCAACAAAGTAACTTGGCCTTCTTTTAGAAAGATTTGGGAACGCTTTATTTAGGACATTTCTCTTATTGTTTTCTAAAATAGCATTTTAGTACAATTTTTTTTTTTTTAAAGTAACGAAAAAATAGTGAACAAACGTTATCTCAAATGAAGCTTAAATGATAAGTGGCGAAGTGCTACCCAGTTATATTTATAGCTTGCAATAATGTGCTTTTAAGATAACTTTTAAAGAAAAGAACTTCTACCTATCTCATTAATAACTAGCAAACTTTATCATTTCTTAGCACTTGATAGACAACAACAACTACTACTACTACATCAAGCCC
>NW_021415466.1:0-301 GCF_001605985.2 Dendrobium catenatum | reverse complement strand
CAAAAAAAAAAAAAAATTTCTTTCAAATTCTTGCTTGAAACATACCACCAACTATAGAGGTACTAATAGCATAGAGTGCTCAAAATAAACTCATCCATAAACTTTTCTTTTTCATTTATCATCAAAATGTATATACAACTACAATACATAACTACATGCAAAGCTACATAATAGAGAAACAAAAACTAGCTATTATTGTACAAAATCAAAAGGAATAAATATCTCTACAAACTCAGATCATAATCTGAAACTACTACACAATTGGTTATTTCCCCATATTAGATCTTTAAAATATAAGGTG
>NW_021415465.1:0-2653 GCF_001605985.2 Dendrobium catenatum | reverse complement strand
AAAAGCTTAATCAATTTTCTTGTTAATTGTCCAAGAGAATGTGCATTCATAGAATCAATTGATGTTAGTTCTTTCTCCAAGAACGCTGTGAAAATGTTTGAACTTTTAGCAAGTACATCGAGGTTATTGGACCACATAATCTGATCCAAGTAGTCACTGATAATGCATCCGAAAATGTTTTTTGCAGGTTTTTCACAACTTTTATTCTAAAGTTATGTTATTTCATGAAGAATTTGTATATATCTTAACTTTAATTATAATGACATAACAGAAAAATTATTGATGGACAAATATCCTCACATCTATTGGACTCTTTGTGCTGCTCACTGTTTGGATTTATTAATGGAGGACATTTTCAAAATTCAAAAGCTAAGGCGATGCTTTGAGAAAGCAGTGGCAGTACACAGTTTTATATATTCTAGGCCTCACTTACTTGAGTTAATGAGAAGGTGCACAAATCAAAGAGCACTTGTCAAACCCGCAAAGACTCGCTTTGCAACAGCTTTCTTAACTTTACAACGTTTTCATCAACAACAACTGAACTTAAAGAAAATATTTACTTGTGAGGAATTTATATTGGGTCCTTATGCGAAAGAGGCTAAAGCAAAACAATCTCAACATACAATCTAACAGTAATCATTTTGGAATACTATAGTGTATGCTTTAAAAATAGCTGGTCCTTTATTAAAGGTTCTTAGATTGGTTGATGGAGAGAAGAAACCCCCAATTGCTTACATATATGAAGCAATTGATAGAGCAAAAGAAGCGTTTGCTGCAAGTTTCAATAACAGTGATAAGTATGGTCAAATTTTTAAAATGATTGATAGAATATGAGAAGTACAATTACATCGGCCTCTACATGCAGCGGGACATTTTTTAAATCCTAAATATTTCTTCAATAACCCTGATATTGCTAAGGATAAGGAAATAGCTGATGGTCTTTACCAATGTATTGGAAGATTATCTCAACATGTAGCTGAAGAAGATAAAATCAGTAATCAATTAAGTTTATACATAAGGGGTGAAGGACTTTTTGGTATTCCTCCAGCTGTAAGACAAAGAACTACCCGATCTCCAGGTATCATTATTTACAAAAAAAATTTAAACTGATTTGCTATATAATTATGAAAAAATAATTCATTTCTTCCAGCTGATTGGTGGTTGGCATATGGACAAGGAGCTCCCAATTTATAAAGCTTTGCTATCAAAGTCCTAAGTTTAACATAAAGTTCATATGAAAGCGGACGCAATTGGAGTACTTTTGAACATGTAAGTATTTTATAATGTATGTGTTGATTTTTTATATATGTTCATAATGTAGTAATGTAATAATATTTTATTGCAGCTTCATAGCAAACGAAGAAGCAAATTGGATCATGGTCGCTTAAAGGATTTAGTTTATGTGAAATATAATATAGCACTGATTCAGAGATTCAATCATCGTGATGTCATTGATCCTATTTCTTTGACTGAGATAGATGATGCAAATGAATGGATAACAGGAAAATTAGATGATGAGCCTGATAAAGAAAATGACTTTATTGCTGGAGAGTAAGATTTAACTTGGACAAGTGTTGCTAAAGCTATTGGTGTTTATGATAAAAGCTATAATATTTGGGAAAGATCTAAAGGGAAAGAGAAAGAATCTTCAATTAGGCATGATGTTGCTATTGAGAATGATGATGAGGGTGATGAAGAGGATTATGAAGTAGGAGACAATGTTGAAGAAGATAATGAAGCTTTTTTAACATTTGCTGCTGATGATGATTCACAAGAAGAGTAGATTAAATTCTTATTTGATCTTAAAAAAAAAAGATTGCAATATTTGAATTATGAGATATTTGGATGTTACTTAGTCGAACTTATATATGTTATGCTCTATTTAAAATTGTTCAATTAGAGGCGCGCCTCGAGGCGTTCCTCTGCGCAATTCCTCCCAAAAATGCCTCGAAACCTATGCAATTCCACCTCTATAAGAGGCGTACGCCTCATTGGGACTGAGGCGCGCCTCAGAGGCGCAATTGCACAATTCCTGGTTAGGCGTTCGCCTCACTGGGATAGGGCCCACTCACTTAAATTGAATCCTTTTCTCTCCTTATACCCGAACGGACCCGATTTTTCCCCCTCAAGTTCGCAAAACAGAGCTCCCGCATGCTCCAGTTCGCGAAACAGAGCTCCCGCACGCCATCGGCCTCCTTCCCGCAACTTCTCCTGCCGGTGCCGCCTCTCTCCGGCGAAGTTGGCCGGTGCCGCCTCTCTCCGGCGAAGTTGAAACTTCCGGCCGCCCTCTAGGAGTACTCCACATTGGATTTTAGGTATTTTTATTAAGTTTAGGGTAATATTTTTCAAGTTTAACTTAAACTAGGGTTTAGTTTTTTTTATGTTTTTTTGTGTATTTGGTTTTTTGTTTTAGGAGACATGGTTAGAGGTAAAGAAAAGGCGAATACGTCATTGCGGCGTGACTTTTCTTGGAAATATAGCGTGCAAGTTGACGTAGGAGGGGCGAGAAAACGTATGTCTATTTAAAATGCAATTTTGGTAAGAAAGTGGTGAAGAGCGGAGTAACCCATATGAAAGAGCACTTATCATGCTCTCACAAGGACGTAGCACCGTGTACAAAAGTGCCGGACAATGTGAAGGAAGAAATAAGTGC
>NW_021415464.1:0-230 GCF_001605985.2 Dendrobium catenatum | reverse complement strand
TGGCGTTTATTTGGCTTGTTCATGGATTTCTTTTGTAATCTTTTCATTTTTCTAAACTCTATTTTTCCTTTTCTGCCATCATTTTTGAAGCTTAAACCTAAACAATTTCTTTATTCTAGATTTTTTCTGTGGGACCGAACTTTAAGGGCATAAAGATGCTCCCTCCAGGGCCACATTTTGTCTATTATTGTTTAGAAATTTGAAAACTGAAATTATTTTCAGTTTTGGTG
>NW_021415463.1:0-535 GCF_001605985.2 Dendrobium catenatum | reverse complement strand
TGCTGAAGGGAAGATGCTTCCTCGAACTTGGAATATTGATAACCTCCGCAAATACTATCAGTAGAGCATAATCGTGTCGTTTGTTTTAGAATGTTGTATGTCTTTGGTATTACGTGCTTACTGTATGTGTCTTTAATTTCGAACGTTATTAATGTTTCTAGTTTCCTTCTTCCTTAAACTGTTTTTGGGAGCAATGTTCTTCGTTTAATGACAGTAAAGACTTTGTTAAGTTATGAACTTTAATATGTTTGATTCGAACAGTAGATGATTATTATTCAATCGTTAGTTGATCAAACCCAGGGGGATTCGGTCTGACCTCTTCCACACAGGTTAATGTCATCGAGCAGGGCTCTAACACACAACCTCGGAGAGGTCTTACATCCTTGGTGGATTCTCCCGACCTCTTCCACGCAGGTTAAAGTCATCGAGCGGGGCTCTGACACACAACCTCGGATAAGTCTTACATCCTTGGTGGATTCCCCCGACCTCTTCCACACAGGTTAACGTCATCGAGCGGGGCTCTGACACACAACCT
>NW_021415462.1:0-252 GCF_001605985.2 Dendrobium catenatum | reverse complement strand
ATGAAGATTTGGTCTTATATTATTCTAAAAGGTAGGAAAATGCAAGTCCCAATTTTCTAAACATTTCCTACAAGATAATTCTATAAGCCCTAAAATTTGCTTAGTTACCTTAATTTTTTTGTGGTTTGAGGATAGAAGGTAGATGAAATTTTCTTTTAGAACATAACACTTTTCATAAATTTTTAAAAATAAAATATTATTTAGCCTTCAAGCTAAGTGGGTAATTTATAAAATAAAATCCATTAAAGGATC
>NW_021415461.1:0-289 GCF_001605985.2 Dendrobium catenatum | reverse complement strand
AACAAGGAAAATCCATTGTCTGTCCTTCTTCTTCCACAAAGATGTACTTTTTACAAACCACCGACTTCACTACCGCATCGATCATTTCCAATGAAGTCACTTTCTTCATCGCTTTTATCGTTAGTGACTTTCTAGTGTGAAACATAGGATACATCTCCCTGAGCCTCTGCATAAAGTTTAGCTGGCTATCGTAAATAACAAGAAAAAATGGATTGGCCTAAGAAAGATATTATTGTATAGAAGCTCCATTTGATATAAAAATGACAACTAATTTTGTGTAGGGAAATAG
>NW_021415460.1:0-340 GCF_001605985.2 Dendrobium catenatum | reverse complement strand
AACTCAAACCCAGACCTTGGGTCAACCCGGTTGACCAGATTAAGTTTGACCCATTAATCCATACACCCCTTCTCTTTCAAATTTTGAACCAAGTCCTTTGAATGCATGGGATGACCCCTTGGGCACCCAAGAGACCCCCCTTGGAGACCCAAGCCTTGGGCTCACTTGGGTTAGCCATATTGTTAAGATAGTTGCTATTTGCATGCTTTATATTTTTGCAACATATGAAGTTTTGATGATTCCAAATATTATTGTTCAAATGTGTAGTTATCTCCTATCATTTTTTTAGAAGAATTGTATTTGGTCTTGTGTGTACTGATATTTCAGGAAAAATGAACTC
>NW_021415459.1:0-1154 GCF_001605985.2 Dendrobium catenatum | reverse complement strand
GCTCTAAACTAGTTTTATATTTAACTTGGATGTAAAACACAACTTCAACATTCTTTGATGCTTTCGTTGGCATATGATTTGGAAAGAAAAAAAGAGGGATAGGGAACCCAAAGAAGTGTTCTTTGCATTATTGGAAGTTCTAATATAGGTGATGAAAGGCATGATGTCCTATGTGATCCAAGCCTTCTTTATATATAGTTACACTACAGGAAAAAAAGGATTCTGACAGAATAATGTTCATTAGAAAGAATGACAGAATTAGCAGCGAAAATTTTAGAGTGCTTTCTCACAGATTTTCGATAGAAAAACCACCAGAAATTTTTGTGGTGGAAATTTCTACCGTAAATCCGTCAAAAACTATCCTTATCTAACCGTTTTGTTTTTTATCAATTTCGTTTGCTTGGGTTCTATGATGCACCAACACTTCTCCTCAAAGAGGCGTGCAGTGTCCGACACCGTGTCCGACACGACACTCGTCTGACACGTGTCGGACACGCCGAAAGTGTGTCCAACATGTGCATCTTAAATATTTTATAATTTTTTAAAAATATAATTTCTTGTATTTGACGAGACTTAAACTAAATTTCTTATTTCCTATCAATAACACCAAATAAACGTATGCATTTAATACCCATTCATCAAATATTCTCATTTTCATTTCTCTTTGGCAGAAAAGGTATTTTCATCTCCTCTCTCGGTGACTGATAAACGACATCGACGTCTGACTCTCGACATCTTAATACTAATCATTTTAAGCACAAATTCTAGTTAAATGATTTCTTATTTCTTAATTATTTTTAAAATCACACTTATTTAATTTTTATACATTATTTTTAAAATATAAAAACTATAATACCGTGTCCAACCGGTGTCCGTGTCTTATATTTTCAATAATTGACATACCCCGTGTCCGTGTCGTGACGTATCCGTGTCGCCGTGTCCGTGTCTATGCATCATAGCTTGGGTTTGATTTTCTCTTCTTCGCTTTTCTTCGCTTTTATTCGATGGTTCTAGCTTTTTGGCTTTGCCTGTTCCTTCCTCTTCCGCAGGGATTCGTTGCTCTTTTGCCTTCGCCTGTTTTTCTCCTGATTCATTTCTCTTCAAATTTGCATGCTTCGATGAAGTCTTGTTCATTGCTATTCGGCTTTGCTTGC
>NW_021415458.1:0-1918 GCF_001605985.2 Dendrobium catenatum | reverse complement strand
AAGGTAATTTGGAATTGTTCTTTAATGTTGCAGTTACAGCTTTAGCCATATTTCATATTTCTATTCTCTGTATGTAATTTACAATTCAAAAACTTATGTAATTTAGGATTGTACCCTCTTCTATTGATACGAGAGCTCTTAACATAATTGTGACTCCTTAGTTGTATTCATATATAAAAATGATAATAGGTTGGAGAGGTTACTAAATAAATTTATCCTAATCAATTTTGGATGAACAATAAATTATGATCACAAAAGACTTTTTGAGGAATGGGACAAAAATTTCATTAACTTATTAATTTTTATGAAAGACCAATTCACTGTCTAGTTTTTGCCATATGTAGGATTAGTTGCCTCGGCAAGCGCTAATTTGTATTTTCCATAATGTGCATGAAATTTTAGAACAATAGAGAATAAAAATAATTTTAATTTGGTTCCTAGTATTTTTTAACAATTTTGTGAACGATATATATATATTATAGATAATATTGTAGATAATTCATAGTTGTCTAAATAGTTTTCAATCTATAAAACTCAGTCAGATGAAAGGAGTTAAAATAATGGTCACTTAAAAAAGCCTTGAATTGTACGTCATTTTCCACACCAACCTATGATCAAATAATTGTTGCCCAGGCCGAGCCCAAGTGTATGAGATCACCTATGGAGAATCAAATCCAAGATACTCTCATTCTCAGTGGCTTCGTCTAAAGGATTTGTAGAGCTATACGTTCACTTGGAGGGGAACTCACTCCAAAGGAACTTGCTCATTTGGTAGTTAGCCAAAATCATGACAACCTGCCAATCATAGATGCCCCATATAAAGCTGCACAAAGCATACACCTTTAAGGCCTATAATCACGACTTCACTGAGTGAACTTGTCTTTGGCTCACAACCACTTCTACTAAGGGGACTTGCCATTTACTCATGAGGACTTACCGCTTATTCTCAAAGACTTGCTTTGTTTATTAGTTCTCACAGACTCGTCTAGAACACTCGCCGTTGAAGGTTTGCTCAAGATACCTGTCATAAGACTATGAAAGATGTAAAGGGGAATGAGTGCATTACCCAGGTTAGTCCGCATGTCGTTTTGTCAATTCTTTATTAGATCTAAATAAAACTTCAAATGAGTTATTAGACCTAATAGAATTGTCCCAAGGTTATCCAAGAAGGGTCTGAATTGGTAATTTTTTTAAAAAAAAATTCTCTTGGATTTTCATAAAACTAATTTAAGTTCTTTTGTACAACAATAAATTTTTCAAATAATTTTTTCAACCAGGGAAATTAAATGTACATAAAATAAAAGTTCAGTAAAAATAAAGACATAAGAACACATAATTTTTATAGTGGTTCGATCCAACTAGACCTATGTCCACTCCATGAAGATTCTTTTTTTAGGTAATGCACTATACCAAAGTGACTCTCTTTTTGCTCCCACAGCAAGGCGGAGAAACACTTACAATAACCTCTCTTCCACCAATCTCGGTGCGGCATAATATAGTCATCCTTTCTCACCCTTCTGGTGATGGCAGAGTATCAATGTCATTTCTCACCCTCCTGATGATGGCAACGTACCAGCATCCTTTCTCACCCTCCTAGTGACAGTAGAGTACCAACATCATTTCTCACCCTCCCGATGATGGCAGAGTACCAACGTCCTTTCTCACACTCTTAGTGATGGTAGAGTACTGGATCTTCTCCAAAGATCTTCTCTCAAGAGTATTCAAAGAAGTAGGACAGAGATTTGAAAAACATACAAAGTGTCACGACCCGACCCGATCCGAGATGGATCCCGCTCGCACCGGGTCGCGACACGGAACGAACAGACTGACTGACCAGGATATAGCTTTGGAATTTGCTTACTGAACTAAATCTTCCAAATTCTTTCAACTCAAACACCAACACACAGAACAGACCAGA
>NW_021415457.1:0-286 GCF_001605985.2 Dendrobium catenatum | reverse complement strand
ATTGGTCGCCGGTATCCTACACGGTCGCATAGTATCTAAACAAGAAGGTATCCACGTGGCCATGTTTGCACCGTTGGATCAAGCTCCAGCGTGTGGCGCGTGATCCGGAATCTTGTCGGTGCTCGGCCTTGTCGTGTCCTGATGATTGAACCAATCCGAAGGCCTACGTGCGTGTGCGGCCCATCCAAGTTGCTTTCACTCCCCGGACAGTTCCCACGTGTCACCATCCGGATGTGGCCCCACTTCCACTTCTCAGTTTAAAGTATTATTATTATAATTATTAAAA
>NW_021415456.1:0-358 GCF_001605985.2 Dendrobium catenatum | reverse complement strand
TAGTAGCAAATTTCCTTATACTTCCAAGGGCTCATCCTCTCACTTTGGTAGAGAAAAGAACTTCCTTTCTAAGGAAAATGAGGAAGCTTTCGATTGTTTTGTTACTGCCAAGATTACCCTCTATTGACTCCTTATTCAAAGTGATATAAACTTCTTTGTTATGCCACTTTTCACCTCAACCCAATTTTCTTTTATCCTCACATTGATCTTTACCTACCATCAAGAAACTTTCTATACTTTTCTTGCGAACATGAAAGTGAAAAAAAATCATACATGGATGACCTCTTACGTCTTTAAGTAACACATTGAAATAACTAAGGAGGATCTAGAAAACTTCCTTCACCTTAGGACTCAAGGG
>NW_021415455.1:0-226 GCF_001605985.2 Dendrobium catenatum | reverse complement strand
CGGGTTGACCCGCCAACCCATCGGGCCAACCCAAAACCGAACCGTTTTTTCAAACGGGTCGAATCTGGGAACCCGAACCCGTCCCGTTTTGAAATCAGGTCGGGTCCAACCCAGATTTTCCGGGTTGGGTCCGGGTCGGGTTTTCGTGTCGTATCAAATATTGACACCCCTAATAAAATATCGTACACACACAAATAAATTGAGAGCAATATAAAGGCACGTGATT
>NW_021415454.1:0-349 GCF_001605985.2 Dendrobium catenatum | reverse complement strand
AGTGACCCGAATCCAAAATTTTCTTGTCGGGTTCAAGTCAGGTTTTCAGGTCATTTCAATTTTGACACCCCTAGTTTGATTGTTATCATATTTGTGAAAGAGGATTGTGATGAATATTTTTTTTATTTAATCTTGACTTTGAAAATGAAAAAAAAAAGTATTGTTTATTTATTACGAAAAGCTTTACAAAATTAAAAAAAAAAAATGTACTTGATTTTAGTTTGTATTTCCATTGTTCAATTTCATTTGTTTAATAGCTTCAGCATATTTCAAGATTTATTTTTAAATAAAATATTTTTAGGCAAAGAGTTTTTATAACTATCAATTACCCTGCCCCCCCTCCCCCCGC
>NW_021415453.1:0-212 GCF_001605985.2 Dendrobium catenatum | reverse complement strand
CAGTCATTTTTGATGAGCTGATTCATGAGCAGGTTGAGTGATATGTGGATGACTTAGTGGTCAAAAGCAAGGTCCGTAGTGATCATCTCCGAGACCTACGAATCGTTTTTGAGCGCTTAAGGAAGCATGATTTGAAGATGAATCCCTTAAAGTGCGCATTCGGTGTCACTGCGGAGAAGTTTCTTGGTTTCATTGTTCGCTACCGTGGCATT
>NW_021415452.1:0-214 GCF_001605985.2 Dendrobium catenatum | reverse complement strand
AAAGAACTGAGTACACCATAAATTTTTATAAAAGTTCGATCAAATCTTGCCTATATCCATTCCTCGTAGTCCTCCTCTCTGAGTATTGTACGAATCCCTTAGTGACTATCCTTTAGCTCCTATAACAAGGTAGATAATCCATTACAAAATCACTTTCACCCTTCCATAGTACAACAGAGAGGTCAAAATCTTTATTCACTGTCCTAATGAGGCA
>NW_021415451.1:0-238 GCF_001605985.2 Dendrobium catenatum | reverse complement strand
TGGGCTTGTAACCTGAGTTCATCAAGTGCATCAAGCTCTTCCATTCTGAGACGGGCATTTTGCTCTTGAGTGAGATCATTCTGAATTGCTACCCGGAGTGACGGTAGTTCAATCTCCAATGGTAATACGGCTTCAACACCGAACACTAGAGAATAAGGAGTGGCTTTCGTTGGCGTCTTGTACGTTGTACGGTATGCCCACAGTGCTTCTGCCATCTTCGTATGCCATTCTCTTTTGT
>NW_021415450.1:0-2846 GCF_001605985.2 Dendrobium catenatum | reverse complement strand
AATAAAAAATCTAATTTAGAAAATAAAATAGAAAGAAAATGTGATCTTTGCAAACTTCTTTTTAGTAATATATATAAGAGAATAACATTGTAATGTGATGAACTAGAAATCATGATATTTAAACTCAGGTGTGGACAATATCAATTGGCACATTGATTTGTCTAAGATTTAAAGACTTGACAGGAACGAAAGCTAACTTACTATGGGCTCATTTTTTTGTATCATTTATCAGTGTTTTACACACTTTATGCAGCTTTTGACTTTTGATATATTTTATATATCTTGTAATTTATTTAGCGAATATTACGAATCTTTTTAGTTTGGCTCATTTTATGCCTCTTTTTCGCTTTCGCAAACTTACTTCCTTCTTAAGTATTTAAAGATTATCAATTGTGAGATTATCTTTCAAATATAATAAAAGAGGAACTCACTCTCTATTTTAAGAAAGAGTAAATCACAAATCAAAACATAATCCATCTGATATTGACAAACAATTTTACTAAGAAAATTTGAAATAGATTCATTGATTTGCAAAAGTATTCAAATGAGATAAAGAACTGTAAAGATGAATCAGATCTCTATTTTTTGGTCTAATTTTTAATTTAAAATTGTTTTTGATAAAAAAATAGACCACTAAAGGAGTTAGACGAAGAGGGATAATCATCAAATACTATTTAGAGAAGTTAATCACCAAGTAAATTTTTATGTAAAAAGGAGATAACATTTTTATTAAAAAAGATCTGAGAGAAGTAAGTTGATTTTTTTATGCAAATATAATATGAGAAGTAATTTGTGTGTGTTTATCAAAGATAAATCAAAAAAATATACATGAAAAATAAAAAAAATAAATTACAAAAAAATATCAAAAAATAATACAGAAAATATTCATGATAAACAAAAACACAATAAAGAAAATATACGTATGCATTAACTACAACACATAAATACAGAAACAAAACTGATGATTCAGAAGCTAGGTCTGCATAGGAGAACTTTTATATTTTATCATTTGTCTTTTTTACAATATGCTTAATTTTACCCTTTTCCTTTGAATGAAGAGTTTTTAAGTTACGGTACTCATTTTTCATTTGTCCGGATTTACTACACATAAAGAAAATAATTTCCTACACTTAAAGCAAATAACATGCGAGGAAATCTTAACATTCTTACCGTTTTTACCTTTATGCCTTTTTGGTTTGTGTTGATCCTAGTGCTTCAGTAAAATTTTGAATTTAGTTATTTTGGATGCTTTCTTCTTACTCTCATCATCTACTAAGTCGCTTTTATTCATGTTTTTAGGTTTTACTATTATAGTTTCACTTGCATCCAAAATTCTTTGACTCACACTTTGCTCATGGGCAATGAGTGAGCCAATCATATTATTAAGAAAATAATCATTCAAATCTTTTGATTCACTTATAGCATTGACTTTAGCATGAAATTTATCAGATAAATAACGTAAAATTTTATTGATATTTTTAAAGTTTGAAAGTTCTTCACCTAAAGCATGTAATAATAATACTAATTGAGTAAATCTAGTATGCATGTCTAAGATAGTCTCATAAGGTTTCATGCAAAAAAGTTCATAATTATGCATTAAAATATATAATTTAGATTACTTGACTTCACGAGTATCTTCGTATGTAGTGCATAATCTATCCCAAATTTCTTTGCCATTAGTACATCTAGAGATTTTCATATAATCTTTACAATTCGAAGAACTTAAAAAATAATTCAAGCATTTATCATTCAATTGAGCATTGATCTGTTCTATTCTACTACATTCAGTAAAATGAATATAAGTTTTGACTCCATAAACAATATGGGATGGTACAAAATAACTTGTTTAAATGATACGATACATTCATTAATCAATTAATTGCAAGAAGGTGGACATGTAAAATTTTCAAAATAAAAAGGAATAATTTCAAATTATAGTGGTCATGTGATTGAATATCCTTCCACAATATTACACTTTCTAAAGTTAGCCAATGATCTTTTTTTAAAAGTTTTCTAAAACAAAATTTTTGAATCTCACACTGATACCATTTGAAAGTTTGTGTAGGGTGTTGAACCTCTAAGAACCAGCCCGAGGCTAACCAAGAGGGGGCTGAATTAGATATTTAAAAATTCTTTTAGGAAAAAAGAGAATCTTTTTAAAAGTCTTTTTAATATCTGAAAGTAAACACCTTAATCCCTAATGTAGAAGTTGATTATTTTCATCATAATAAAAATCATAATTATCAACCACACTGTAAATAACATATAAGTAAAGTGCAAAAAATAATAAGAATAAACATCCCATATTTATAGTAGTTTGGTCCAACCTAACCTACGTCTACTCCCTAGAACCTCCCATTTTAGGTGTTGCACTAAACCTTTAGTAACTCTCTTTTAGCCCCCACAGCTAGGCGTTGAAGCCCTTACAAAATCTCTTCCATCTCCCCCAGTGCGATAGAGGACCTGAAATCATTTTCATCCTCCTCGTGGGGCAAAGAACCTGGAATCCTTTTCACCCTCCTAGTGAGGTATTAAACCTGTAATCACTTTCACCTTCTCAAGTGCGGCAGAGTAGTCTAGTTCTTTGATATCAAAGAAATCTTCTTCTTCCCAAAACATCCCTCAAGATAAATCTTGACTATGATGGTATTAAGGTGCAAGCTTGCTGGAGCGACTGCATGAAACTTTCTCCACACTCCCTTGAAACCCCTTTATAAGGATATTCTCCCTCTCAAACTACACCCTTTTGTCTCTCCGTTTTAAAGCTCTCTCTTCAAGTTTTCTCTAGAGGAAAAATACGTCAATTACATGCTAAATAAACTTACAATGTCTTTGGAGAAAGCTTT
>NW_021415449.1:0-200 GCF_001605985.2 Dendrobium catenatum | reverse complement strand
TCTACTTTGGAAGGAGATGTTTTAAAGGAAGATAAGGATGAGAAGCTTAGTCCTCTGAATGCTAAGGAAGTTGTTATAGCCAAGAATCTCTCTGATTCGAGTTTGGAGGGAAACCTTTCCTTGGATAAAAAAACTAAACTGACTAAGGAACTCAAATCTCTTAGTGCTGGTAATATAATTGCTCATAATAGGAAGGGAGA
>NW_021415448.1:0-319 GCF_001605985.2 Dendrobium catenatum | reverse complement strand
TCCGATTGAGGTCAAAATAAGGATCCCTATTTATCTATGGTTAAGGACTAAATTTGAAACAATTTGAGGTATTATGGGTATTTTTATGGTTTAAAATGGATTTATTAAAAGTTTTAGAAGTTATCATGCCCTATTTATCGGGTAAATTAGGGTTGGTTAATTAAGGGGTCTAAAAACCTCTAAAAATTCATAGAAAATTCTGGGATGTTCAAGACATCACTAAGTTCAAATTTTGAAGTTTTCATACCAATCAAGGATAAATCCTAACTCCTAGAATTTTTCTAAGTTTGCTAGACGGGTCCTTAATTATTGTCCTTAT
>NW_021415447.1:0-202 GCF_001605985.2 Dendrobium catenatum | reverse complement strand
TCTCCCTCCAGACGAGCAGTTGTTTCGGCGGATCCCTGTTTTGATTAAAAAAAAATTTAGAAATATAAATATACTTTCGAAAATATATTAATTTTCTTTGGGAGAAATTTAATTTTGAAATCGGACACAACTTTAGGAACGGTATATCATCTCAAATGGAGAGATTATCATTCACTAATTTGTCTTAATTTCAAAACTTTAA
>NW_021415446.1:0-210 GCF_001605985.2 Dendrobium catenatum | reverse complement strand
CAATATCACTAGAAAAGTCCGTATAGGTTGTTAAACCTAAGGCTTTTAAAACCGGACCGGTCAATGAACCTGAAGAAGGAGGGGATAGTGGTTTAATGGTTCGACTGGGGTCGAACTGGGGTCGAACCGGATGATGTAATAAATAATAAAATTAATATAGTAATATGATGATTTAACCTTAAACTTAAACACAAATTCATCCTATCATAC
>NW_021415445.1:0-261 GCF_001605985.2 Dendrobium catenatum | reverse complement strand
AAAATTGTAAGCTGAGGAGGCTTTTGATGGCACAGGCCTCCATCAATAAAAGAAAAAAAAATCAATCAAGTAAATGAGGACTCCTATTTGAAGAGTTATTCTTCTTACTCTTCTCAATTCTCAATTTATGTAGTTAACAAGCTCGAAATCATGGTTTATTATTGCAATCCTCTTAGTCATAATAATTAGGGTCTTATTGAGTCTCTCACCATATGGCATCACACATTTATATTTGACACTCAAATAGATTGCTAAATTTAG
>NW_021415444.1:0-312 GCF_001605985.2 Dendrobium catenatum | reverse complement strand
CTATACAGAGGGATATTTACAAGTGGCGAGTGGATGCTTCTTGTGATGTGCAAACTCAAGCGTAGTACTTTCTCAAGTACTGCCCATTAATGACAGGCATGGGATGGACACCATTCGCATCAACTAGCAAATAAGATCCACCTTCATATACCTGTTCTACAACGAATGGGCCTTCCCAAATGGGCTCAAACTTACCACCTCGACGACGGCGCGAGATGATAGGCCTACGCAAAACAAGGACTAACTCCCCAACTTGAAAAGCACGGGGTCGGACAAGGCGATCATGTGCCTGGGCCATACGAGCCTGGTACA
>NW_021415443.1:0-274 GCF_001605985.2 Dendrobium catenatum | reverse complement strand
ATATTATCACAAACAACTAACAAAATAAATTCAAGGAGAATATTATCACAAATCGAAATAAATAATTGCTTTAAAAATCATCACAGACATGATACAATTAGATAACTAATATTGCTTTAAAAATCACATGCGAGTAGGTTGCATGTTTATCTTTTTTGACATCGTCATAACTTACAAAGGCTATGTGCTTTTAAGAAAATGAATTTAAGGGAATGCAGAGATAATATGTAACAATGCGTACAGATCCGCAACGGTGAATGTAGAAGAAATGTCC
>NW_021415442.1:0-232 GCF_001605985.2 Dendrobium catenatum | reverse complement strand
AAAACATATAAATATAAAAATACATAAATATGTATATGTATATATTTTTTTTAAAATAAAATAATTGAAAATATTATGACATTTTGAGGGGTTGAGAGACCCACTAATTTTTCAAAATCATTTGAAAATAAGTTTTTAATTTTAAAATAATTAATATAATATTTAATTAAATATTAATTACATAATATGGATATTCAAATAATTTGAAATAATCAAAATATATTAAGTTTTG
>NW_021415441.1:0-323 GCF_001605985.2 Dendrobium catenatum | reverse complement strand
TAAAGGCTTGATGTTGTTGTTGTTGTTGTTGTTGTGATGTGATTTGATTAACGATTAGATTACCCATAGGTTAGGAGCGGTCTGGTTGTTAACAGAATTTTTTGCAGGTGATCACACTTGTGCACGGCAAAAAAAAGGGGCTAATTATTCAATAATTTTATAAAATGCTGCAGGTGATTCAGCTGCTTAGTCCCCAAATAAAAAGGAGTGTGGCCATGTCTGGCTAATTGATTTAATTTATATGTAAATATATAACTGCTTGGGATGATTTTTATTATAAACTGCATAGGATAACCCTGCAGGTGGTCTAGATTTTCTTTTTC
>NW_021415440.1:0-307 GCF_001605985.2 Dendrobium catenatum | reverse complement strand
GACTTAATGCTGAAATTTAAATAAGCATGCGAATGCAAAATCAAAAGCAAGACTATAAATGGGTAGAACTCCTACCTGACCTATGACCAAATTGGTATTCTGGTTAGAATAATCTACTTGGTTTTTAAGACCAAACAAAGTAACCATGGGATATGCTTACTAACATAAGCATATATTCAAATTTAAATAAATATGAAAGTATGCAAGGCTAAATTAAACATAAATATACAAGGCTAGGCTCGGTAAATATATACAAGGATATATTAAACACGACTATACAAAATATGAATATACAAAACTATATAAA
>NW_021415439.1:0-258 GCF_001605985.2 Dendrobium catenatum | reverse complement strand
TGAAGGGATTTTCTTGACTAAAATCGTAGTCAAGGTTGCCCCCCAATCGGAATTTGATCTCCATGAATTTGATGCATTAATAGCAGTAGAATGATCTTTTGAGGTTGGAGCCAAAATTGCCCCCCAGTTGGGAACCACGTTCCCACAGACGGCGCCAAACTGTTGCGTCCAAAAGTATTCGCGGCGGTAGAGAAATATAAAGTTTATCGTCTTAGCGTTGCACGAAAATCCGACACGCAATCAGATAAGAGAGAGGGT
>NW_021415438.1:0-475 GCF_001605985.2 Dendrobium catenatum | reverse complement strand
CAAAATTTTAAATATAACGTCCTTACCACTCTTTCATAAAAGACCGGACTCATCTATTTTAAATCAGTTAGGTGGTTAGCTGGCTCCCCAATCCAAGCCGGGGTAAGTCCAGATTCTGCACTACATTAGTTAAGTTCGGACGACTGTGGTCCAGTGTCCAAAATAGATTTAGGATCCGGGGCAGATCTTTGATTATAAGACCCCAAATTTCAAGAATATAGTCCCAAATTTCTAATAAAATACTCGACTCTAATTAAAGCTTCATTTTAATCCTAAAACATAAAGCTCAACACTTAGATTAAGTTGGGACACTTCCGGATGGTTCTGGAATCTCAAAGCGTCCCCTACCTCTCCTCCTTTTACTCCGTTAATAACTGCTCAATTTTGATCCATTCCCTGTTGAATTTCCAAAATTCACTTCTCTTTTTGATATCACTTCTAGAAATTCTAACAAAATTCTGCCACCATTTTAATC
>NW_021415437.1:0-295 GCF_001605985.2 Dendrobium catenatum | reverse complement strand
AGAAATTTGGTGAGTTAGATTTTTTCTATTTTTGATCACATTATATAGGATAATTCCCATATCATCCTGAATGATCAGAAAAAAAAATAGAAACCCTAATTAGGTAATCTGGGTTATGTAAACTTGTTTAAGAAGATCATCTTGGATGAAATTCCCATTATCCTGGATGATACGCCTATCGTCCTGAATGATATGCTTAAATCAGAAATACTCAACTGCCAAACTCTTTTAGATAAAATTTTATATTTAGAATTTTATTCTAATTATACAGGACAATCCCATATCATCATAGACG
>NW_021415436.1:0-220 GCF_001605985.2 Dendrobium catenatum | reverse complement strand
CCGCCAAATGGCACTACAGGTAAACGGTTATGACCCGAGGCCCTTTGAACCGAGTGGTTTTGCAGCCAAATGGCACCACAGATAGCGGTTATGGCCAAAGCCAATGCGTTCCTTATTGGCATCAAATTCTTGAGATATGAATCAATAAGATATAATCGATAGGGCACAAAGCCCTCTGTAAGTTAAGGTGGATTCAAATTTGTCCCCTTAGACAAATACC
>NW_021415435.1:0-317 GCF_001605985.2 Dendrobium catenatum | reverse complement strand
TTTGAAATAGTTTGGAAATCCAAATTGTGGTTTAAACCTTTTAACGGTGCTTCAGGTCCTTGATTTAGAATCATTTGGGCTCAGATTGAGTCAAATTTGGTGTCGTAGGGTTTGTATTCTCGAAATATTCAGTTCAACTATAAGTTTGGTAAAATTGGAGTTTATATGTTCCCAAATTTAATTTTGGAAGTTTGTAACTTGATTTTCCCTTGAGATTCGTGCCCAAACAGGATAATTTTTTAATGATGTATCAAGACTAATATAATAAACATTAGAAAGCACATTAAGGCTTCATTTAGGATAGTATTGTTCTATTT
>NW_021415434.1:0-617 GCF_001605985.2 Dendrobium catenatum | reverse complement strand
TAAAAGTGGTTCCTGATGCTAAGTAACCTTACACACACACACTTGAGGGGTTTTTTGAATTTTTCTGTTTTGAGTACATCGACCTAGACGATGTTCCTAACGGCCAGGACGATTCAACTAAAAATACTTAAGGCATCCTGGTTAAGCAGCCATCAATAAGCAAATCGTCCTGGATAATACGTGTATCGGCTAGGACGATAGGCTCAAATCAGAAAGAATCAGACGCCATGATCAATTTAAGTATTCTTTATTTTATATTATCTTCCCGGCCGATCTCCATATCGGCCTGGACGATACAGCACAATTATGCCTAAATTAATATGGCAATTATGGAAAGCAATTAAGGCTGATTGATACGATCACATCGGCCAGGCTGATCGCAGAATCAACCAGGACGATGTCCTATACGATTGACATCGACCAGACTCTATTCAGGGCGATGTTCAGGACGATTATACTCGAATTTGAACTAATCGGCCGGGACGATATTATATCGACCTGGACGAAGTAATCAATTTTCTTCTAATCGTCCTGAATCATCCCAGCTGATGGAGCTTATTTTGTACTCATCGGCCAGGACGATATTTATATCAGCCTGGACGATAAAGTTGGTTCTT
>NW_021415433.1:0-210 GCF_001605985.2 Dendrobium catenatum | reverse complement strand
CTATTGATAGCAATTTTCTTCTCTACTGGAACATAGATTACGTTTAAAGTACTTGACTCCACGCCTGAAGTCAATAAAGATAGCCATCTTTTCCTTTGGTTATAATTTATCATTCTGAACATGATAATATTCTAGACACACAAACACTATTAATTACTAATAATCTATAGTAGGATGCTTTGACCACATCTCTTTTGGAGTCTTCTTCCC
>NW_021415432.1:0-301 GCF_001605985.2 Dendrobium catenatum | reverse complement strand
CCAGCCAAAATAGAAAAAATCAACGATCAAAAAGGCAGTCCACACAGTAGAGGTGCTAGCCTTAAAACTCAAACAAGCCAGGATCCCAATAGAGAACTAAAAAACAAAATAAAAATAGCACTCATAACACAAAATAAAAACCAAAAGCCAACACACCAATTAAAAGTGAATGTATGGAAGACCCAGCCGTCTAAACTAGCCAAGCCTTTAATCTCTTTAGCGAGAGTATGCTCATAATATTCAGTAAAATCAGTGAATCTACATCCTAATTTAGCTAGGGAATCAGCAACAACATTCCCCT
>NW_021415431.1:0-206 GCF_001605985.2 Dendrobium catenatum | reverse complement strand
AAGTGAAGATCACTCCTTAAATTAGAAGTTATACTACACATACTATTACTGTAATTTCTCCCACTTGATATAATCATCAACTTGTAACTCTAGCATTACAAAATGCTCAATTCATAAGTGTTGGGGCTATTATCATGTCCGACAAATAGGAGCAGGTTCTTTTTCTCCCTTTTCTTTATTTCCACCTCCACCATAGGTTGGAAGGA
>NW_021415430.1:0-239 GCF_001605985.2 Dendrobium catenatum | reverse complement strand
ATGAACTGAAAGAAATACAAGCATTCACACAAATATGGCCTACAACATTGGAATAAATTTATGAAAAGCATAAAAAATGCCCTTCTCCACCAGCGATTTAAACAATATCCATAGCTTTCACACATATTAATTGATTGATGAGGGCAATGTCCGAAGTTTATCAAATGCCATGTTACATGTTCATAGCAGTTATTCACCTCATTAGAACCAAAAGTTGGGAAGCTAGAACTAAAGAAACA
>NW_021415429.1:0-218 GCF_001605985.2 Dendrobium catenatum | reverse complement strand
AGTCCTTATGTTTAGAAATGCTCCAATGTCATGCTTAATCATTTCTACTTTTTGCTTGAAAACAAAGGAACTAATGGAAGAGTGGTCCGAGTTAAAACTCATGTTTGCTAGGAAGTAGTGGAAGGTTTGTTTGTTGTAGAAGTGGACAAGAGAAAGTATGAAATGGAATTGGGTTGAGGCAAAAAGGTGCATTACCTTATATTTTATCTCGCTTTGGA
>NW_021415428.1:0-741 GCF_001605985.2 Dendrobium catenatum | reverse complement strand
TACGGGTTTATTGCTTTATGAATTTTTCTACAGTTTATAGAATTTATTACTGTCGATTATGAATATTACTGTTTCTACACTGATTTCTATTTCTACATTGATTCAATTATCAGTGTAAGTGTTTGTTATGATTTGACTGATTGACATACATATTACTTCCATAGCGTTCTTTGATTTCAGTTATAGGTATTTGGTGACCTGTTGGGCTTTTTAAGATCATTATATGTGGTTAATGATTTTAGGTCAAAGCAAGGGAGTAGGAGTGTGACGTTGATTAGGGTTCTTCAGGATCTATCTCTTTTTGTTATAGTGATTCTTTTTGTACTCAAGATAGGATGGATACGGGATAATTGTGAAGATCTTGAGTAATGTAAATGACTTTTGGGAATTAATAAATATGTACCTTGATGTTATAAATTATAAAATTTGTTGTAATGTTATTTACAGATGGATGACATAGATAGCTCTGGTATGTTGATGGTCTAAAGGATTAAAAGAATAATTCTTCCAAGTTAGATCCTCGGAGTTATCACAAATCATGTACATGATGGTGGGCTGACGGGCTTTCCTTTAAATAATGTGGTTTGGTGTTATCCTCTACTGATTCATGTGATACACTGATTGGGAATTATAATGAGATTATTATTGTGCTGACGGGCAAAGGGTGATGACACTATTTATTGAGCGAACGGTTTACTAAAACTGATACTAACACTGAAAAATATCATAATTGCCAGGACT
>NW_021415427.1:0-244 GCF_001605985.2 Dendrobium catenatum | reverse complement strand
CAAATCTTATATCCAGGATCTGGCTTTGGAATTTGCTGCGGAACTCAATCTTCCAAATTATTTCAACTCAAAAACCAATACACAGACACAAACCAGAGCTACTATGAATCGTCAATTGCAGCGGAACAAAACATCGACATTTCTTTTCCTATAACAATCATCTACAACTACAGTACATGGTTTTTAGACAGAAAGAAAGACAGAACAAAAAAGCCATGACTGTACAAAAATCAAAAGTACAAAA
>NW_021415426.1:0-730 GCF_001605985.2 Dendrobium catenatum | reverse complement strand
TAACTCTAACATTTACTTAATTTATTATTTATTATGGCTTTGTGTATTTATGAAAATAAATTTAGGATATCTTTATGAGATTTATTAGAACTTTAATTGACTACTTATCATTTTATCATTCTCTTTATTTATGAAAACTAATTTAGGATAGTTTTATGAGATTTACTAGATCTTTAATTGACTACTTATCATTTTATCATTCTCTTTCTTTTAATTTTCTCTTTTGTTGTTTTAAATTTAACTTCATGTTTAAGTTTGAATTTTTGTTTGATTTTAGGATTAATTAATTTTAATAAATAATATAATTGTATTAGTTTTATTCAAGATTTTTAATGTTACTTATTTATTTAAGTTAATATTATGTGTGATTTAATTTTTTGGGGGGTTATTTGAATATAATTTAATTTAAATATAATATAAAATTTAATTTGATTATGTTTATCTATTAAACATGTATATCTTTGATTTATTTCTTTCCATTGGTTTGTTAATTGCCTTTGACTCTTAGAGATGATTTGTGTATGTTAGATGAACTAATTGTCCGAGTGGGTAAATGATTAGGAATACAACCTATCCTACCATGTGGGTGTGATGCCCCTAGTCAAGATCCCATGGTTTTCCATCTTCTCAGATTCATTTTAGCTTACTTAGTCGAGTGCTGACCGTAAGATCCTTTTTAACAACCATAGATTACCTCATTCAAAGGGACCTTGTAGGCTAAGGGGTTGAG
>NW_021415425.1:0-293 GCF_001605985.2 Dendrobium catenatum | reverse complement strand
TCCTTTCGGATGGGGGAAGACAACTGCAAAATATTACTAGATGGGCTGTAGGTAATGGTAATAATATAAATATCCTCAATGATGTTTGGGTGTTGGATATGAGCATCAACAAGTGGCCAACTTTGGTAGATTGTGTGGCTTTGGAAGGGATGTATATAAGTCATCTATTATATGATGAGGGACAATGGAACTATTCTTTGCTTACAGAATTTTTCCATGCAGATTTCATTATGTTAATCAGCAATATCCAGATTGCCACTGGGATGGATGACCGTAGAGAATTGCTTTGGAAG
>NW_021415424.1:0-231 GCF_001605985.2 Dendrobium catenatum | reverse complement strand
CAAATATCCACTACCCCGCATAGATGACTTATTTGATTAGTTGGCCGATGCCACTATATTTTCCAGAATTGATTTAAGATCAGGATATCATCAAGTGAGGGTTAAAGAAGCAGATGTCAGTAAGACAGCTTTTGGGACCAGGTATGATCACTTTGAGTTTAGAGTTATGCCTTTTGGGTTGACAAATGCTCCTTCCATCTTTATGGATATGATGAATCGGATTTTTAAAGA
>NW_021415423.1:0-272 GCF_001605985.2 Dendrobium catenatum | reverse complement strand
CGTCGTGATAGACTTTTTGGATTCAGATTCTCATTCAAAAAATGACAATCAACCACCTAAGGAGAGCATAGACCTCCCCGTAGTTTATCCTTCCGATGAAATCGTGCAAGTGCAACTGCGTGGTGGCAAGGTTTTACCCCCTAGGCTTCCACCACAGGAAAAGGGAAAACAAGTTGTTTCCACTGATCCGATTCAAGTTCCTACTCAACAATCAAATTCTCCTACAAATCCACCGGGTCCCGATGTTAATGTTCCAAGCGTCGATTACAACG
>NW_021415422.1:0-201 GCF_001605985.2 Dendrobium catenatum | reverse complement strand
CCGACGATTGAAAGAACAAATTGAAAAACTTCTGTCATAACAGTTAGAGCAATCCCGACAAGAATTACAAGACCATGATGCAAGCAGATCATTGAGAGACGAAGAAGCAGAAGTTCATGAAGCTAAAATCATGATCGAAATTGCTAAAGAAAGTGCAGAAAAACCATCCAAGAAGGTATTAAATCGTCTATACAATATCAT
>NW_021415421.1:0-233 GCF_001605985.2 Dendrobium catenatum | reverse complement strand
ATTTATAAATATTTTTTAATATTTTTTTGAATTTTTCTGGAAATTAATTAGTTTTAAAATTAAATAAAACCCTTTAATTAACTCAGGCAGCGGCGGCTCCACGTGGCGCGTCCGAGTTCGTCCAGCAAACTCGGCGGCGCTTGCAATCATTACCGGCTCATTGATAAAATGCGTGGACCCCACGGGTTTTCACTAATCCACGTCGGCAGCGGACATCCGCCGTTCAATCGTTT
>NW_021415420.1:0-965 GCF_001605985.2 Dendrobium catenatum | reverse complement strand
AGAATACGTCATTTAATTTCACGCATTTGCTCTTATTTAAATTTAAATTAATCGGTGCTCCTATTAATTTGTATAATTATCTTGCTCCTTTATAAAATTTATAAATCCTATTAAAAAAACTTATAATTATTTCCATCATCGGCAGAATACTTAACTATTCTACCAACTTGAAGTTGTCGCCTTGCTTAGAATTTTGTTTCATTACCTTTGACAGCTTAAATGTGAACAAAGATGAGAGCAAGAATCTCATCAAGTCAACAAAACTTTAATGGGCACCAACTCCAAAAGCTCTAATGGAGCCTCTCTGGATAGTTACAGGAAGCTCGATCTTCTTCAACGTACTTTAAGAGCATTATGTCTTCCCACCAGCCTAAGTTTTTTTTTTTCTCCCACACGCACCCAAAACGAATGTTCACTTTATTTAGGTATCTAATCACATATTATTTTAAGAAAAAATTACATTGCATTGACGCATTCTATCTTATTTTTACTAAAGCTTCATTTGAAACAATTTTCTTATTGTTTTTTAAAGCAACTTTTAGTAAAAAAAGTACTATAGAGGATTGTTTGGTTAGAAGTAAAAAGGGGTGTAAAGTATTTCAAATGCATAAGTTTTGAAAATATTGATATTTGCTTTAAAATAAAAGAAATGAATAATAAAAAGTTTAATATATTTAGAATGCATCTTTTAGTACAATTTCAGTGTATTTGAAATAGTTAGATTTGAATGATTTGAAGTACGCTGTTGTTGCGTCCAGGAGTATTCGCGGCGGTAGAGAAATATAAAGTTTATCGTCTTAGCGTTATACGAAAATCCGGCACGCAATCAGACAAGTAGAGAGGGTCTAACATTTATGAGACACCAAGATTTTTATGTGGAAAACCCCTGAAAAAGGGGAAAAACCACGGGGCCTAGCCCAGTTTGAACGAATCCACTAGTATTGCAGTCAATTACAAATGAGGCC
>NW_021415419.1:0-313 GCF_001605985.2 Dendrobium catenatum | reverse complement strand
TCACATATTCCAGGAAAGGTATTCAACTTTTCATTCCAAATCGCAAACTCATTTAATAGAAATTCTGACCTCCACATTTCACCAAAGATATAATAATTATAAGAGGGGGAGGAACTCAATGTCAAATTAATTTCCCATAAAGGAATTAGGAAACCTTCAGCATAAAACATAACTTCTCCATAAATCAAAACATGCTTCAATCTAAGCAAAGTGCACATATAATATTTCACCAGAAGAATATAGGGTAGGTAAAACCTTCCAACAAGTTCTTTTTTTTTTCCATGCCACATGCCATCAAAATTTCAAGAGGAGC
>NW_021415418.1:0-461 GCF_001605985.2 Dendrobium catenatum | reverse complement strand
TCTCTCAATAGGCACAAAGATCAAATGACAAAAAGATATGGTGGTGGCAGTCTAATTTGTACTATTTATACAAAAGACAAGAAAAATCGCCCAAAAACTACAAGTTTTCAATTTTTTACGCAGTGGATCGTCCCGTACGATCGTGGATCGTCCTGGACGATATTACTTAAAAGACTCGAAACGAACCTGTTTGTATATGTGTACGAAATGTTTTCGTACAAGCTGATCGTCCCGTACGAACCAAGTTCGTCCGGTACGAACGGTTATTACAAGTTCGGTTCAAAAAACTGCAGAAAAACCATCCTAAGTCGGTTGTATCGTCTGGAAGAAATTTTGTTCGTCCGGACGAAAATCTTACAAAGAGCAAATCGTCCTGTACGATAATTAATTTTGTCTGGACGAAAATCTTACAAAGAGAAAATCATCCTGTACGATAATTTATTTTCGTCTGGACGAAAATC
>NW_021415417.1:0-371 GCF_001605985.2 Dendrobium catenatum | reverse complement strand
AAAATCCACTGGGTGGCATGTTCAGTGGCATAGGTTATAAATATTTAAAGGTTTTACAGCCTTTGGATTTCATTTCAATTTTAGGGGTATAGACCTCAGAATGGCCTCAAATTTGGAGGGTTACCTCAAGAGACATGTATTATCATTGTTCAAGTGATAGACTCTAAATCAGAGGTCATTTGAGTAGGATTTGAAGTGTATGAAAATTCAATAAAAAAGGCTTTCAGGACTTGGACCTTTGGCTTTATATTTGAGTCTGGATTGATCTAAGATCTAGGTAAATCCTAAGGTCTGGATTGATCTAAGATCTAGGTAGATCCTAAGGTTTGGATTGGTCCTAGTGACCTCTTACAAAAATGAGGTCAACACCT
>NW_021415416.1:0-1522 GCF_001605985.2 Dendrobium catenatum | reverse complement strand
ATATATGGTATGCTTAGACATTTTGGTGGATAGAGGTTGCGAGCACGTTCTTGGCGAAATCAAATCTCCCTTTTCGGCTCATAATTTGGCACTGCAAGCCTCCTCGGCATCCTTCCTCCAATATCCTCCACAGCCTCTTATTGAATACAAGGTGGCGGAATGGAACCTGATGTAATCCACATTCGTACCATACCTTCTCTATCGAGCCAATGATCTCATGGGAATATACAATAAAATACAAAATAATCTTGTCGATGCCTTGAGAGGAATATATAGCTCATTCTTAAGATAGGAAATATGTAATTTTAACTCAATTTTGTGCAATCATCAATGCAACTGATCCCCTCCGAGTCATTACCAAAATTTTACTTCCCAAATTTCCACAAGACGGAGGGGCAAGCATACTTTCCCATTTGCTATTATGTCGTTTCTCCTTTTTACTTTGAATGTCGTCGAGGACCAGCAAGAACCTTTTGGACATCTCCTCCTCAAGTTTCATTTTAGGATCAAATTCCTTTGTCACTTCGTCTTCATAAACATATTGCAAGAGAGTTGTCTTTCCCATAAGACCATCCCCCACTATAGATAGAAGAGAAATGTTTTCTGTACAAATCCAGTCCATTAACAATAACTTGATGTTCCTCGTTTGATTGCTTTCTCAACCGCCGCATAGCAAAAAGAAAATCAAACTACAATTCGCATTCTAGCTGAATCATCTTTATCAAATTTATGATGATTTTTTTTTTTTAGTTGTTAGGATCAACATGAATGCACCAAATGATTTGGTGAATTCAGATTATCCAATTTAGCATGAAATAAAATGGTATGTATATATATAATTTTGATATGTTGTCCTCATTTTCGATAGAGGACCTATTTTTTAAATTTGATTATAAGGTCAGTTCTTATTAGAATAGCAACTAGCATGACTTATGATGCAAATCACACATCATAAATCAATGCATATTGAACTTATGAATGGTTTAACTCAATTTTGTTGAACCTTAGATCAAACAAACTCATACTTAATACCCCTAAGATAAAATATGTTTGTTATGCATATACCTCACACTCCCAAGTTAGACCCTTCTAAAGGAGTAGATCTAACCAATTTTTATTTTCTCCAAAATCAAGGTCAATTAAATTTTGGTTGGTCATCCATTAGACTAGGTTGGTGAATTAAAACTTAGATTATATGAAATTTAGTATCTGATTGGGTGCTTAATTTATTAATATAGGTCATATATATTTAATACGTCTATTCTCCTAATCCGGGTCATCGGAAGGTTGGCGTTCTATGTGACCAAACTATCTAAGACGAACTCTCTCTAATCTTATTTTCCACTAGAGCTATGCTAATTGATATGTCTTGGAAGGAAAATCAATGAGGAAAAAAAAAATTGCAGAAAATGGAGAAAAAGTGGCTAATTTTGGGATTACTACTTTCAACACAAAAGGAATATACAATGTTCTACAGGTAGATCGACTCTCCCAAACCTCCTAAACGTCACTAAGAAGCCCT
>NW_021415415.1:0-423 GCF_001605985.2 Dendrobium catenatum | reverse complement strand
AATCTATTTCTTTTCAGTTGTTCTTTGAAGATCAGATGTTTTTTATTAAAGATTTGAAGGACTTGAAGTTTTTTAGTTTCTCTATTGTCTATGTGATGAGAATGTTATGATTATCAGTTTGGTTGGCTTTGGCATTGATGAGGTCGGTTATTGGCTTCTTGTGGTGGTTGTCGATGTTATGGATTTACATTGGATTATCACTGGTGTTGTTCTTGCCAGTATGATGGATGTGATGGCAATTTTCAGTTTATATGACTTAGCTTGTGAAGAGCCTGTTTGGAACTTGTTGGACCCTAAGATTGATGAGGGTCAAGAAGATATTTGGATAGCTAGTTTAGAAGTTATTTTCATTTTTCTTGTAACTAGTTTTATTTTACTTGTTTTTATTATAGGCATCTTACACCTTTTTAAAACCATTATGAT
>NW_021415414.1:0-1047 GCF_001605985.2 Dendrobium catenatum | reverse complement strand
CTAAGCAATTTTTTTTTATCATTTTAGAATATTATCAAATTATCAATGAAGTGTTTTTCTAGTTTGAAGTTTAGTAGAAGTTTAGTATTTTTCATTTTAGTTGAAGTTTAATATTATCAAATTATCAATGAAGTATTTTTCAAGTATTCTAGTTTTGAAGTTTAGTATTTTTCTAGTTATCAAATTATCATTTAATTTTTCTAGTTTTGAAGTTTTAATTGTACTACAGCCTTATTTTTTGAACCATAATTATTTTATAATTTGATGGAAAACCTACATTTTCCAATTTACCTTGAAAAAATGTCCCTGAAAAATACCTAAATATTCAGAGCTATTATGTTTATAGCATATAAAAAATTATACTATAAAAGTTTTATCAGTATAAAGTTATATTAATTTGTCTCGATTAGAATCATAAATTAAATAAAAAAATTCTTGCATTTTTAAAAACTAAGATAGGCATATTAATGTAACTTACTATAGCCGGAGAATTTCATAAATTGGCCAATAATAGAAAGTGGATCGAAGTTATCCAAACTATAGCTTTCTCTCTCTAGCCAGCTGCCTTGAGTAGAGGAAATGGTTTGAGAAAAAGCGAAAATGGATATTTTAAATATAAAATTTTGACCTGGCGCTGCAACGCCCAGCGCCCAAGCTGTGCGCTATAGCGCTACCCTTATAGAAGCACTGCACTGCAATGCCACCACCAGCGCCATAGCACTATAATTATTTTGGCCAAAAACAGATAGCTCAAATTTGTGGCGCTACAAGACCCAGTGTTGAGGAGCCCCAAGGAAAATTTTTTAAATTTTCAAATATTTCCTCACTGCTTAACCTTGGTAGAGGCTGCTACATCCCCATTTTATTTTTATTGAAAGCATAATTATTTCTTATGAATAAATGGTTTTAAGTAAGAACATACGTTGAAAGTCAAATCAAGTGTTTTTGCCCCCTGCTTCAAAGTGAAGGTTTTAATTAGTATTTTCCATGCATTATGGGAAAACTAGCTTGCCTGTAGGACTCCAACTTTTGTATTCTCACATAAGC
>NW_021415413.1:0-406 GCF_001605985.2 Dendrobium catenatum | reverse complement strand
TATTGACCGTATCTTGTGATTTGTAATGAAGTATGTAGAGATAAGACGCTGAAAGTTTAGATGAAAGTTTTTGTGGCCATGCATTGTTCAGATTAATCAGACATAATTTTTGGTGTCGCTCGTAGCTTGGTGGGTGTAATTTTTTACTTATTTCACTTTTTAAACTTCTAATGTGTATTTTTTGCTTATCATCATTGGCAGGCATATGATTTTCATGGCAGCTAATTCCCAAGCCTTTGGAGGCTAAGAGTATGCATCATCTTATTCATGTTCCATTGAAGGAAACACCTCTCTGTGACTGTGTTAGTGGCTTTTGTGAGGATCTGGACGTCTAACTTTAGTTGGAAGATATATAATGTTTATTTTGTTTTGTGATCGCTGCATATTGCATAATAAAATTGGATAA
>NW_021415412.1:0-213 GCF_001605985.2 Dendrobium catenatum | reverse complement strand
GAAACGTCAAAAATTGCGTTCCGAAAACTAAGCTTTTGCTCAAACTTGATTGTAGAGGCCCCGTTGAGTTCTGAAAGTTGCAAAATTGAGTCCGGAACGTCGAAAAACGTGTCCGAGACCCCAAAAAATGTCGAATTTGGACTTGTCGGGGCAAAAAACGGGTCCGAAACAGGTTGGGCAGCCGAACCGGCCGGACCGGACCGGCCGGCCGGC
>NW_021415411.1:0-327 GCF_001605985.2 Dendrobium catenatum | reverse complement strand
ATTGTCAATAGAGTAAATGTTTAGATCTTTAGATTCTGTAATTGCAGTAATTTTAGCATCATAAGCAGTAGAAAAAAAATGAAGAATCTTATTAACCATTTCAGCATTCGTTAGTTTCCTACCCAGTGCATGCAAAGATGTGACTATTTATGTGAATCTTGTGTACATATCAAAAATGGATTCATTTAGTTTCATGCGAAATAATTCATAATCATGCAACAAGATAATAAGTCTAGATTGCTTAACCTCATTAGTCCCCTCATAAGTTATACAAAGTCTATCCCATATGTTGAAATTGCTAGATACCAATTGAAATTACTAGATGCG
>NW_021415410.1:0-260 GCF_001605985.2 Dendrobium catenatum | reverse complement strand
TCAAATCAAATCCAAATTAATTTCTAATTGGATGGGGCTTAAATTCCCCTCCCTAATTTTAAGGTTCCCAATTAAGTAAGCATTTAACACCTTCCCAAACCTTTCCCCTCATCTCCATACCGCCGGCCCCTCTCTCCCTTTTCTCTCTCTCTCTTCTTTAATTCTCATTTTCCTAATCACATCAATCAAAACCTCTCAATTAGAAAAAGATTACCTTTTATCTCCCCCCATTAGTTTGAATTCAAAATTAAACCCCTAGT
>NW_021415409.1:0-336 GCF_001605985.2 Dendrobium catenatum | reverse complement strand
TATTACTTGAAAATTATTTTTTAATAAATATTTAATTAAAAATAATAAAAAAATATCCTTACATTTAACATTTTTAACTCCAATATTAAATGTCATGGTAAAAAATATCTCATTTTAAAAAATTAGAGTATTAAATTGGTCCTTCACATCACTCACAAAAAAGTTGTGGAACTATATTAACTGTTTTTGTTATCAAATCCATCCTTTCCATAATTTGCATCCTGACACAATTTTAGGTACAAACCCAAATAGAAAGCAGTGATGCCGCAAGTCCAATTAAGGCTTCGTTTGGTATGACTTTTTTTTATGCTTCTTAAAGCCGTTTTTTATAAATTT
>NW_021415408.1:0-413 GCF_001605985.2 Dendrobium catenatum | reverse complement strand
TACTCTGTGCAAAAGCAATCGATCAGTGAGTAGGGACGGCACTAGAGTAACGCCCCTGGTTGCTAGGGTCGGCCGTCCTAGGGGCAGCTGTAATGATACAACATTCATCATTGTCCTTGCAAAAAACGATCCTCAGAAACATCCTTCCAACCCGACGTTTTCTTCAAAATAGCATTTATAATCTTAGCTGTGATAGTGGCAGAGCATTCCATAATTCCCCCAAAAATTCTATCATTCTTGCTCTCCAAATGAAATAAATTGTAGCACAGGCTTTCAACAAGTAAAGATTCACTCGTGAGGATGAAAAACCTTGCTCAAGAATACTATCAAAAGCTTGGAATAGGTTGGGCTTCATCAAACAGTTTGCCAGCCACGATAAAATCTTTTTAATGATAGAGAAAGTGAACTTGCAT
>NW_021415407.1:0-290 GCF_001605985.2 Dendrobium catenatum | reverse complement strand
TCAAAATGTCTTTTATGTATTTTGTTTGATTAAGAAATGTTCCATCATCAAATTGTTTTATGCTAAACCCCAAAAAATAGGATAACTCCCCCATCATACTCATCTCAAACTCTCTACTCATTGTTTTAGAGAACTCATCACAAAGTTTTTTATTAGGATATCCAAAGAGTATATCATCCACATAAATCTGAACAATGAGTAAATCATTTCCAATTTTTCTAAGAAAAAGGGCGGTGTCTATGCTCCCATTAACGAACTCCCTTTCTAGTAAAAATGTGCTAAGCCTCTCA
>NW_021415406.1:0-487 GCF_001605985.2 Dendrobium catenatum | reverse complement strand
AATTATTTCAATATATTTTCGACCTCCCCCCACATGTCTCATACAGTTAGAATGTTTTACAAATTACTTACTTGGTATTGTATCTATTACATTTGTTGGGAGAGAAATGCCGGGGCTTTGGCCAATCAATTATTAGCCTTGCTACTACTATGAACTGAAGCAAGAAAGCTATTATGGCTAAAGTTTCCAATTGAAAGAATGTTGATGAAATTATGCATTTGATCAAACCTCCGTCACCTGCCAGCTCTGATCCCTCCGACCTCTTTCATCTGGTGTTTGTGGTCCCTCCGATCATTGTCGCCCGTTGACTATGTTCCCTCAAACCTCCAATGCTCACCGGTTATGGTCCTTGTGATCTCCGTTGTATGTCGACTATGGTTCTTCCGACCTGCGACGCCCGCCGACTATAGTCCCTCTGACCAGCGACTACGATGCTTTTGACCTCTGTCACCCAACAATGATCCCATTTGCCTAAATCACCCAGCTA
>NW_021415405.1:0-269 GCF_001605985.2 Dendrobium catenatum | reverse complement strand
GAAAACTGGGCCTTTCCCACCACGCTAAGAAAAGCGATGCCCTCTTTCAAGACACCGCGGCCGTGTAATTTTGATCCCCCACCACGCTAAGAAAAGCGTGTATAGGTGTTTTTTTTTAAAACATTTTGCAAAAAAGTCATTTTTTGATAGTATTTTGCAAAAAAGCAGTTATTTCCCCGCAAGCGGGTACTTATGGGTATCCCCGCTTCATCGTGCGCATCGCACCGAGATTCCTTCCCACCACGCTAAGAAAAGTGTGTATAGGCGGG
>NW_021415404.1:0-210 GCF_001605985.2 Dendrobium catenatum | reverse complement strand
TCATATTTGACTATTTGTTCACATTTGATAAGCTGAGGTATTAAATGTAACGCCTAAAAAATCGACAACTAATATAGAAGAACTAAAAAAGCCTCGGGATAATTTTGGTCATTTACTTAATTAGTAAGTATCAACCTCTCAAGCTTGATCAAGTGCAAACTGTCAACCAAAATTCAGAAATAGAGAAACAATGGAGAGAAGTCCCAACCA
>NW_021415403.1:0-1562 GCF_001605985.2 Dendrobium catenatum | reverse complement strand
ATGGAAAATGGAGCCGACTACTTGAGATGGTTGCTTGACGATGATGAATAGAATGCTTGAATATAGCATTAACAGTATTTTGGCATATCTATGTATATGAAAGTGGCCATGTGGTTATTTTGCATATTTGTTTATAGAGGAATGAATGTTATTGGAACTTCTATAGCTTGTGTTAACTAAGAAACATGCACCAATCATTTATGTTTAGGCTTCGTTCTGGACGGCTTTTTTTCTGCTTCTTAAAGCAGTTTTACCGTACAAATTTTTTTTAATTTTGTACTAGAAAGTTGCTTTAAGAAGTAGTAGGAAACTTGTCCAAAACGAAGCCTTAGATTTTTTTTTTTTCATGGTGACGTTTCAATGTTCGAGTCAATGAGTTCTTAAAGTAAAAAATAAAGCAACTCAGTAGAATATCGCTTTGGCTAAGCATGCAGTGGATGGATGAGCTATCTTAGCCTCTGAAATCTATGTTCTAAAATACTATTCGATTAGGAGAAATTTAGTTCTCCTATCAATTGAATGGTGGATAAATTAGCTACATTAAACTTTTGTTAAGCATTAGACCAACATTTCTTTGATAATGATGAGTGATTTTTTTACCTTAAATTTTAAAATTTTAACCATCTAACTAATTGGCACCAGGCTTTTAAAAATCAAATTGGACCGATCAATTTAACCGGTGAAATATTTAAATAATCAAATAAATTAATTTAACATATTGAGAATAGAATATTAAGTAATATTTATAATCTCGATCAATTTAACCGGTGAACCAGTCGGGTTCAATTAAATCAGTCGGTTCACCGGGTTCAATTAAATCAGTCAGTTCAATTTTTGAAATATTTAAATCATCAAATAAATTAATTTAATATATTAAGAAAAGAATATTAAGTAATATTTATAATTTAATAAATTAGTTTATATTTAAAATGTTTAATTATTTAATATAGAGATTTAAATTAAACATTTCACATAGATCCATCATTTCATAGGAGTTCTTATCACATTTAAACTCAAAAAATAATGTGTTTTATGGAGCAAAATGTTGGTCATTAAAAGAGAAGCATAATACTAAGTTAAGTGTTGCAGAGATGAGGATGCAAATGCGGATGAGTGGCTTTACCCTTAGAGATAGGATGCGAAATGAGTAGCTCTAGTGGAAGATAAGATTAGAAAGAGTCTCCTTAGATGGTTTGGTCACATTAAATAGAGGCCTTCCGATGACCTGGTTATGTAAGTTGAGATTTTAGATTTGTCTTGTATTAAGAAAAGTAGAGGTAGATCTATAAAGACTTGGTTAGAAAATATTACAAATGATATTTCTTTATTAGATTTAAATGAGAATTTGACTTTTAATATGACACAACAGCGAAAAAGGATTCATGTAGCCGACCTCACGTAGTGGGACAAAGGCTTGATATTGTTGTTGTTGTTGTTGCATTATAAAGAGAAAGTTCTTCTGTGATGTGAGACTAAATTAGTTTATGTTTTGACTTTTTAGGTTTATAACATATACTATATATTTTAAAATAGATATTTTTAATAATTTTTTATGTAAATAG
>NW_021415402.1:0-235 GCF_001605985.2 Dendrobium catenatum | reverse complement strand
GGTACCACTGGGTACCACTGGGTACCGCTCGGTACCCTGTGTCTGTGCAGACGGTTCTCTCCGCACCTAATAATTTTTCCAATCTCTGAGCTCTCTTGGGCTCAACTTGATAAATGATGTATGGACTGAGCTATCGCTCTAACTCAACTTCTCTTTTTAGCTGGCTCATTTAACAAAATATCCATAAAAAATATTAAAATAAAATAGAAATCAAAAGTTTAAGTATATATAATAA
>NW_021415401.1:0-1326 GCF_001605985.2 Dendrobium catenatum | reverse complement strand
AGCATTAGGTGGGGGTTGTAGACTTGATGAACCCGAGTCTAAATGAAATTTGGCTCGGACTCGAATTCAAGAAAACAAATGAGTTCCAAGTATAATCTACTTGTAAAAAGAAGAGAAGCAATAATTTCTGTTTGTAAGTTATGGCATGAATTCCTACAACAATCCCCACAGCGCCTGTTGATTGAGATGGCGATACGGGAGACCAGTGATAGAGGATCCGCCTCCCTGCAAGCAAGTGCAATCATCAAACCCACCCGAGATTGGTGAAAGGGTGGATATGATGTAGAAAGAATGAATCTCCTGCAAACATTTTCTAGAAGCTCGTAGTGGATACAGCGGTCTCCTACAAATGCATACGAATACTTGTGATAACAATAGTGTGTTGCAAGTACAATGAATCATTGTGGGCACAAGTACGGATCTCTTACAAATGCAAATGAATACTTGTGGATAACAACAGCGCATTATATAACGAATCACTGTGGACACAAGTACATATATCACTTACGTCAGTGGTGATCAAGATCTACAAGTGCGTTGAGTACAAGGGCGACTCTATGTACGAAAAATAACACCCCCTGGCAGAAGGGGGGAAATGTTTGAACAAATTAGAACCAAACTTCCTGGTGTTTCAAAGTCTTCTTTTGGTTCTATAATTAAGAAGAGTACCCACAAACACCGAAAATAACATGTCTGCTACACTAAAGACCCTAAAAAGGAGTTCTCCCCAAATCAGCGGTCATTGACTCCAAAGTTTAGAAAGACCCTTCCCCGGTGAATGAGAAAGGGGGAGTCAACACCACGTAACGCCACCGGATCCGCAATGCCCGTGCTAGCAGACAGAAGGCGTGTATAAGCTCTCAAATGAAAAGTTGTGTGCATCCAAACGATAGTTATATACACAACTACAATTATTTCAAAATACCTCTGCATGTGCACTATAAACTGTATACACATAGGTACACTAAAGGGGTATATAAAAATCACCCGCATGGGACCCGGCGAGCGTGTTATTGGTACACACGTGACGCCTAGGGATGCTGCGCGGGTTGACAAGTAGATTCTAGTTCGAACCTGATCCTTCTATACGGATCAATAGAAGTCGACAGGGTTCGAACATTCAAACAAATACATAGTTGTGGGGACTGATGTATTTGTTTCAATACATTCATATTAGGCCTTTAAAGCCTACAATCAAAAGAATTCATTAAACAAAGGCATGAAGCCTATAAGAAACCCGATCCTCGATCAACAACTCGGTCGAGTTGACAGGGTTCAATCAACAGAAAGGAAATGACCCCAAACACCCCGATGATGGCCGTGTTG
>NW_021415400.1:0-1364 GCF_001605985.2 Dendrobium catenatum | reverse complement strand
AATGCTGAAATTAAATCACACTTGGCCGTGCTCTGATTATTAGGGGCTAAGCAGCTGAAGCGGGTATCTAAAGCAGTTATAAATGACTTATTAATTTTTAGCCCCCTTTTAGCAGTATTATATGAGCACGGCCACCTGCAGGAAAACAGCATTAGTATGAAAGAGCGTGCCTAACCTATGGGTGTTCTAACGTCACAATCACAGTATAGAAAAGAAATCTAGAAAACAGTACAAAAACAACATCACAGAAAGGCTACAACAGGTAGCAAAAACAAACAGCACACGGGTCACATGCAGAGCGTCACAACACAGCACAGGAAAGAAAAGCAGAACAAAATCCTAACCTAAAGCTAATAGTCGTGTCCTATCAAACTCATCTAAGTGTGTGAAAGCTGTGTGGTTTTGGTAGGCCCTATGTAGGATGATTTAGTTAAAGTTGTTTGTATTTGATTTGTTGAAAGAGGTTAAGGAAAGATTTTGGTTAAAGTTCAAATATTAGTGTTTTAGGATTGATTTTTAGGATGTTTTATTTTTAATGTTTAATTAACTATCACCTTTGTTTCACACCGAGGCCGTGAGGTTTATTTCACCCTCCTTAGGGCTAACTTAATAGCCTCGTAGGCCTGGGTTACCCAGTGATAATTAACTTTGTTGGATTATTGTTTTAGTTTGTTATGAAAAGAAAAGAAAGAGGTAGATTAAGTATTTTATTAATCACATTTGTTGGTTGATTTTAAAAATTATTCTAAAGTTTGATATTTAGAAGTGTATTATCCTAATGAATTTTAAATTAGAATTTGATTCCTTAATTAAATCTACATCTTTTAGGTTTTAGGTTGGTTAAAAGTCAATTATTAAATCAATTGAATTATATTTAGGTTTATATCTTAGATTTAAGATTTAAAAAGTATAAGAATATTTAATTATAATTTGATTAAGAATTGGGTGTTTTAGAATATTTTAAATATAATTGAAGTTTCTACAAGGCCCTAAGGGTGGGAGGCGTACAATTAACTAGGCTCCTTAAAGTTTTCTAAGTTTTAGAAAGCTTACAGCACTGGGGTCTACGACCCGGTGGTTCCGCCCGTAGCGTCCCTACCAGATGGGTAGGGACGACTGATGCTTGGATTCGATTGTCTTAGCTCCAGCTCCAAGTGTTCATTATCCATTGCTTTCCAAAGAGTACCTCGCAACATAAAAGAAAATAGGCATTAGAGCACATTCTATAAACAAGTGAATGCAAGGAAATGAAAGTGCAATAAAACTAAAACATACCTTCTTATTATTTGTTGAGCCATTTGTACTTTGGGTTCTCCTTAGTTTGCAAGTGTGCAGTACCGAAATGCGAGAGAAACAATGAAGAA
>NW_021415399.1:0-215 GCF_001605985.2 Dendrobium catenatum | reverse complement strand
TACTTACTCTTCAAAGATTCTTATAGGGTGACAGACTGTAATATCAGTTTTGCTCCAGGTTCGTCCGGGACGAATTTGGATCGTCCGGGATGATCGGTACAGGTTGTTCAAGGAAAACTGTTCTGTCTGTATGGTTCAACTGGACGAAATGTTGGATCGTCTGGACAAAAATTTTCCAAAGAACCCGTCGCCGGGGACGATAATTAAATCTCGTC
>NW_021415398.1:0-850 GCF_001605985.2 Dendrobium catenatum | reverse complement strand
GAATGGCAGGCAGATAGGTGATGCCACACAGTTGTAATGGCTGATGATTCGTAATTCAATGGGAACCTCCATGCCGAGCATTTGAACTAAGAGAAATGGGCGGCAGTTTCTTTTACTGTTGTGGTAATCTTTCCCTTACCAAACGGATAATTCTGTTTTTGAAGCAGAAATCTTTCGTAATTCATTAACATGAAACAGAAGTCAAATGTCTATATGTCCCTTACAACATATATTTTTATATTATTTGATTTCTGCTATGGTTTCTTTGAGTAGCATAGGTGAAATTATTCTGTGCGAATGTGGACGCCGTTCGGATACGAATTAGAACATGTCACGTTACCTTTTGCTGTGTACCGCTGTGTAATGGGTGACGTGCCACATTCTGATTCACCTCCAAATGGTCTGATGTACGCACAGAACAATCGAAGTAGAGAGCCCATTAAATTTAGCTCATGATGTTAAAAATATCTTTGGTCTATATGATTTTATGTTTAAAATAGCAAAATAAATATTCAAACCGGGGAGCTGTATCATTGGGAAAAGCCCTATCGAAAGCTATTTATACTGCTGAATTTTTAATTAATGTATTTTCTTAGGAATTTTATTTAATTTATATACGTCTAATGATTTTGGAATAAAAATTAATGATATTATTTATACTTTTACATGAAAACAATATTTCCACTATAATCTTGTATAAACGTAAAGCAATTTTTGAATAATTAAAAATAATTATATATATATTCTACTAAATAATAAATAGTTTTAAAATTTTATTAGAATTAAACTATATAGATCAACAGACGTGGAATTTTTTGCTTCAATTTATTTAGCCATTTTTCGGAATAGA
>NW_021415397.1:0-207 GCF_001605985.2 Dendrobium catenatum | reverse complement strand
ATGACTAGACAATTCAGAAGCTTTTTAAAGAGGAAGTAGAAGAGACGCCAGCAATGGAATAGAGGTAAGTTTAACAGAAATGGCAAGGTTTCTAATGAAGTGATTTGTTATGAATGCAGGAAACCAGGTCATATCAAGACTGATTGCCCAAAACTCAAAGCCACTCCTGGTAAGGAGAAGGTGGAGGAGAAACCTATGGTAAAGAAG
>NW_021415396.1:0-1206 GCF_001605985.2 Dendrobium catenatum | reverse complement strand
AATAATATTTTAATAATTAATAAATTAATTAAATAAAGAAAATTCTAATTAATTAACTCACATCATAAATTATATTAATCTGCTTAATAATATATTTTACGTTAATTAATATTAAATATAAAATTAATTTTAGAAGAGCAGGCGAGCAGCAAGATGCCGAAGGTACGTAGCTCACAAAGAAATTAAAACAAAGAGGTGGCGACAGAAGCTCCTACATCAATCCAAGCCACGATGATGAAAAAACCAGCGAGGAAGTCGCGAGTGCGCCGACTGAAACCCTCAACGAAAAAGGAGGAGAAAGTCGTAACAGGCAATGAATTCTGTGCTTACGTTCGTCTAAATACCAAAAATCCGCAGAACTCCCGGATTTATAAACCGAATTTGATCAACCAGACAGAAAACGGGATTTAAGAGACCCTTGGATTTAACATGGACCTCCATATTCTTGGCAGGCTTTACGCCTAATAAATCCGCTGCCAAAAGCTATAGGAAAAGGCAGATATATACAGAGTATAAAACAAGAAGATGAAATGAAAAGCGCCGGCAATAACCGGACAATCGTTCCTAATGATCGCGCAAAATATCAAAATCTCGCTTGGATATAGAAGGAACCTTACCATCGACGATCGGTTCATCAAAACCACCCATAAACAACTTTATAGTATTTATCCTTTAGCCATCTGATACTATTCTTCAGAGAGCCCTTGACCTTGCCCTCGACAGAATAAACCTTATAGCCTGCGATCCTTTTCCTCCTCTGGATCTCCGGGTCGTTGAACCACCCGCCCTTGAAGGAACAGGCACCCTTAACCTTCTTCAGCCTCATCTCCTTCTGAGAGTAGGAAGAGGCGTGGGAAGTATTGTAGCTCCTCGGATCAAAGGAAGGAGACGGTGGACCCCAGGACCCGTAGGACTCTATCTGCATGCCAGCATCGGCATAGGACCTCGACCTTTTGTCCTCCATCAGAGGAGAGAAACCCTAAGAAAATGGAGGAAGAGAAAGAAGAGAGGAGAAAGAGGCCTCTCCTCTTTTTGCCTGTTCGGCGACAAATAAGATTTACTAAAAATCTGTAATTCTGGATTTACAGAATATTATTTGATAACATAGTTGGTTAAATTTTTTTAGTGATGTAATTTAAAATTTAAGATGATTAATTTATTTAAAAAATAAATTTAATATGTTTTAAATTTAGTTTATATGTTAAG
>NW_021415395.1:0-304 GCF_001605985.2 Dendrobium catenatum | reverse complement strand
GTGATTTAAAAATCTATAATTTTTTCCTAGGATGCTGTTGTGCCTAGGTAGGTGGTGCCAAAAATCCAGGATAGGCGATGCCATGGAATTTAGCTCTCTATCATTTGGATAAAATAATTTTGAGTTACAGTACTAATGGCGAAGCTATGACAACGCACCATATTAAGAGCACTATGACACCCAGGGTTGGGTGCCTTAGCGCCAAGCTCAATTTTAATAAAATATTCTTTTCCACTATTTCATTTTTAATATCAAAACTTTTTCTTCCCTTTAGGTAGCCAGCTAGAGAGAGAGAGAGAGAGAG
>NW_021415394.1:0-746 GCF_001605985.2 Dendrobium catenatum | reverse complement strand
GGCCACAAAGGAAATAAAATAGGTACCTGATGGGTTTGAAATGATGGCGACGTTCTCCCTAATACGAAGGAGTCCTTCAGGGTTTTCTTCACAAAACTTCATATTGTTGAAGCACTTAGCAAGTTACTCTCCTTCTTATGCTGCAACCTGGAATACCATAGCATAAAATTAAAAGGGAGATTCATCCAAAGAAATTGGATACAATATATACACTTTCACAATTTCAACTCCTAGGCATATATGTTAAGATAGTTGCAATTTGCATGCTTTACATTTTTTGTAACTTATGAAGTTTTGATGATTCCAAATATTATTGTTCAAATGTGTGGTTATCTCCTGACAATTTTGGAAGAATTGTATTTGCTCTTGTGTGTACTAACATTTCAGGGAAAACGAACTCCATATTACAATGACTTCAAATTGAATTTAGCATGAGATACTCTGTAATATTTGAAGCTTGCACTTTTCTTTGAAATAAATAATTGAAAGGGAGTGATTGTAACTTGAGTGAATAAATACATACACACAAACATGAGGAGATCATATAAAATTTATATTGATCGTACAGGACGATATACGTTCGTACTGGACGATCAGACAGTTATCTCCTATAGAGCATATGGAACGAATAGGAACTTGCTTAAAAAATTTTTTCTAAGTCCTATTCGTCCAGGACAAAAAAAATTATCGTCCAGGACGATTGGTCTCTGGAAAATTTTTGTCCAGGCAAAATTAAATTATCGTCC
>NW_021415393.1:0-875 GCF_001605985.2 Dendrobium catenatum | reverse complement strand
GTACAAGATAACTTAATAACATTCTATATTGGCCAAAAGTCAAAGCCCATAAAGAAATAGGAAGAATATTATCATTAAGCTCCGTGTTGCCACCCGAAAGAGAAGTAGTATCATTAAGCTCGATGATATCACCCAAAAAAGAGCCCTGTAGAGGACGATGAGACTTCACGATGCAAGTATTAAGCCTAATAAAGTAGCTCCAAAAATTAGTATGCACATCAAAATAAAATTAAAAATTAACCTACAAGAAAAAAACTAGAGTGCAATTGAAACAATAAATTAATGAGGTAAATATTATATAAGAAGTTGAGAGAAGAATTAATTAAGCCAATAACCCAAAATTGTTTGTCCAAAAGAAAATTTTGATCCCACAGCCAAACATCCCCACTAGAAGTCGCACACTCAACCAAATAATTACTACAGCAAGAATGTATATACCAATTGCAATTACCCGACAAAATACGACCAACAATAGGAGATTCATCATAATTAAAAATATGGCAATAGTTATTATACTAATTGCTAAAACTAGGAAGAGCACTACGAATAATAAGGAAGAAAGCACAAATGATAGCCTTCAGTTCCTTCCAATAGTGAAAATAAAATGCACCAGAGAGCAAAGACCAACTGCATTGACCAGGCAGAACATGACCAGCAATAAGAAAAATAGGACAATTAATAACTACCAGTCATTCCAAAAACATAAATAAAGAGCAGAATAAAGCCCAAACTGAATAGCAAAACTCAAACATAACACATATCAATTATCAAAAGAAAATTCAAATAGCTAAATAGAGTCTTCAGAACCCATAATGCCAAATCAAAATAGATTGTCATTCATGTTGAGTCCAGTAATTAGGTTGTTAAGCCTAAGT
>NW_021415392.1:0-448 GCF_001605985.2 Dendrobium catenatum | reverse complement strand
GGTTATTTTATTCATTTCATTCTTGGATAATTTGGCCTGTATCTAAAATTTTTTTTAGAGGTCTTATTTTGGACCCCGTTAGAAAACTAACGGCAAGATCTTTTATACGACCTTTTTGTAAAGAAATTTTCTGGGCTAATTCAAATGTTGCATTTACATTTTCTTGTAGCTTGATATTTGACTTAGCACTGGGTCCAATTGTCATATCTTTAGTAATATGTATAGTTACTTTTTTTTAGTAACTTAATGTATTATTTGGATTGGGTCCAAATAACTTTAAGTCTTAAAAAATTTTAAACTTCTATGTCCTAGTTAACATGTTGCAGTTATATATTTTTGTAACTCGATATGTGGTTGGACAAATCTTACAGAAATTTGAGTTTTTAATTCAAAGTTTCTCCTTATCTAAACCAGCATATTACAGTTATATATTTTTTTATAGCTTAGT
>NW_021415391.1:0-304 GCF_001605985.2 Dendrobium catenatum | reverse complement strand
AAGACGGAAGCCAAGCCTACTCCTGCCAAACAAAGCAGAGGGCTACACCTCTTGACTGCTAAGGAAGTGGAAGATGAAATCTCCCAAGGAGCACCGATGTATGCCCTAGTAGCTAGAGAAGTGGATAAGGATCAAAGAGAACATATCCCCGAGGAAGTTAAACCCATTCTAGAGAGCTTTGCCGATGTGTTCCCTGATGACTTACCTAACCAACTTCCACCCCTTCGGGACATACAACACGCAATAGATTTAGTGCCGGGAGCATCATTACCCAACCTCCCCCACTACCGTATGAACCCGACTG